>NC_051406.1:45960226-45960369 GCF_015228065.2 Penaeus monodon | reverse complement strand
TTCCGTCGCGCCGTGGCGAAGCCTCTGGTCGCTCCGCCACGCACTCCCCTCGGCGCCTCGTGGGTTCCGCGGGAACCGCCGTGGCCCTCGCTGCCGCTCCACATTAAACACGGTGGAATTCGATATGAAAATCATTTCGCTCC
>NC_051406.1:45958337-45958734 GCF_015228065.2 Penaeus monodon | reverse complement strand
ATTGCCTGTGTGTGTGCCAGTACCGCGAGGGCGATGCTGCCTCCTGCAGGCCAGCGTTGGAGCAGCAGCGACTGGCGTCCCGAGCGGCGGGGACAGTGACTCCCGAACCAGCCACCGTGAGCACGCCACAACGCATCAGCCACAGCACGCTCGTCGCGCGCCACGCAACCCACTCATGCATGCTCTGGAACCTTCTGCTCGGCTGTAGACAAAATCTCGAGTGAGCTATGTCCGTGATCTGAACATGTCCGTGGCCAGATAGCGTGCGTCCCAACGTACGGACCGCACGGTCAGCTGGAGCAGGCGACACTCTCGGCAACAGTTACACGGACGCTTCCTTCCTGTGACTCATTTTCCTTTTTTGTTCCACGCGACCCTTGAAAGCAAACTCAGAGCT
>NC_051406.1:45956955-45958021 GCF_015228065.2 Penaeus monodon | reverse complement strand
GAGAAGGGAGGGAGATAGAGGGGAGAGAGGGAGGGAGATAGAGGGGAGAGAGGGAGGGAGATATGAGGGGAGAGAGGGAGGGAGAAGAGGGAGAGGGAGGGAAGAGGGGGAGAGGGAGGGAGATAGAGGGGAGAGAGGGAGGGAGATAGAGGGGAGAGAGGGAGGGAGATAGAGGGGAGAGAGGGAGGAGATAGAGGGGAGAGAGGAGGGAGGAGAGGAGAGAGGGGGGAGATGAGGGAAGAGGGAGGGAGATAGAGGGGAGAGAGGGAGGGAGATAGAGGGGAGAGAGGGAGGGAGAGATGAGGGGAGAGAGGGAGGGAGAGATGAGGGGAGAGAGGGAGGAAGGGAGAGGTGAAGGGAGGGAGGGAGGGCGGGAAGTAGAACGAGGGAAGGTGGGTTGAAAGGAGAGAAAGGGAGGAAGCGAGACAATCCCACTGTGACCCGCTGCGAGACCGACGACGCGCCTCGGCTGCTTGATGGTCAGCAGCGAGGGCTTTCGCTCGGCAGCTGTGGGTGCGGGGCGGCGGAGCGAACAGCCCGAGATGGGCGAGCGGTTGGTGCTGCGGTAAACACGGCTACAGGCGCGGGGATCGCGGCCTTCGGAAGGCGGCGCTACCTTCGCCGGACCGCTTCACTGCCTCGTCTTTCCATCCAGGTTCATCCAGACACACCGTTTGGGAAGACAAATGCTACGTAACAATAAATAATAAACGACCGGGGAAGTTTAAAACCCGACAGCACACAAAAGCTGGCCTGGAAATGTGCTTCTTGCGCCGCAGAGCCAATCGGTTGTTCCCCAACCGAAGCTTCAGCCGAAGCCTGTCCTCGGAGGCAAGAATGGCTTCCCGGCAACTGAGGAATCTCCGGCGAAGGGAAGGTGGAAGAAAGCGGCGCTGGTGGTGGCCGGCGAAAATACCTCCGCAGGGGAGGTCGCGCCCTTCGGCTCGGAGTCTTCTCACGACTCATTACCATCTCCGCTGAATTCTGTCGCTTCGACAAGGTCTCGCCGCTCGCTCGCCGGACGCGCAGGACGGACAGGAAAGCCTTTCCGCGGTAAACAAGGCAG
>NC_051406.1:45954427-45955157 GCF_015228065.2 Penaeus monodon | reverse complement strand
AAGGTCAAAGTGAGAGATCATCCAAAAAATCCGTAGATTTCGTTTTCCCTAAATATGATTACGAATAGTGGCGAGTGAGCGGAAACGAGCGGAGGCGGAAACGAGTGACCGTCGAGAACGAGATCATGAGAAATAGACATGCGGTAGGAGGAGCAAATCCCTTTGCCTATCGCGGTGCGCAAAATAATTCAATCAGTAAATATGAGTGCGCTTTGGGGTTACTTGATCCCTCATTAACTGCTGGTACATGAAGTACCTCTGTTCCTGCTGAGCACCAACTGCAGCAGACCGAGGACGGCATGGAATTCTAAGGAGGGAGGAGCTGTGCTCGAGGCAATTTCCAAGGTGGTAGCAAGGTGGGCAGGTAACCTGGGGATACAGAGTCACGCCTCACAAAGCCACTTCTCAAGGCTAATTCACTAATAAGGGGAACACAACACTTCCCACGTAGAGGTACAACCTGTCCCAGCCTACATACAGATCCCGGCCGCAGAGGCTAAGCACAAAACCGCTCTCGCTCTCACTGGTGCTTACCGATATACTCTTTCATTATGGCCATTCCTCGAAACAGGAGGTGGCACTATTGCATGGTGCACTCTTCTAAAGCCCTGGGTATATCTCGCATGCTTACTGGTTGCAAAAGGGCTCTCGCCATCCCAAAAGGGTTAACAGCATTAAGAGATAATTATCGGACTCACTAATCTTGAGCTAAGGCTCTTATGGACCATTC
>NC_051406.1:45952341-45952872 GCF_015228065.2 Penaeus monodon | reverse complement strand
CACAGGCTGAAGCAACTGCTGTCACCAAACGCACGCTTGGACGCTCGTCGTCGAAGGCATTGTGTGCTCGGCAAGGGAAGAGCGTGACGCGACAGACGGAATTTTCTTGCAATCTAGACTCCGGATGTTGGTAATAAGACATCGTCTGCCCGCAGCCGCAACTCGTCCTGTCGGGAGGATCAGCGTGAGAATCTTCGGAAAGGGATGCGCCTCGGCAGGAGTCACCGCGAGCGCGCGTGCAGTCAGGCGGAGAGGCCGGCCTCCCGTCAGGCGCGATCCGATCCCCGCCGACGTGGCCGACAGATCCGGCGTCCGCGAAGCCTCGCCAATATGCACACACCATCTCCGTCAAGCATAAAACTGGAAGCCCTCGAGGACGGAGCCCGTGAGAGCGGCTCATCCCGCCAAGTGTGACCAAGTTCGACGTGCCATAACAAAATTGACCTTGGATCTGGCTCTCAATCAAAACAAAGGAGCCACACCACCTAAAGTAGCTCGTTCGTTACTTGAGGACACCGAGCGTATCCACAA
>NC_051406.1:45951912-45952282 GCF_015228065.2 Penaeus monodon | reverse complement strand
GGAAACTCGGTCTTGTGCTACTTATGTCGCTCATTTCTTGTCGTTTCTTTAGCGTCCTTCTTCCTCCTGAAGCTCTTCGTTTCTGTTGCTCCGCCAGGGGTGGCACCTGTGCCCCACCAACGCTTCGTCCTCCTTGCTCCAACCCTCTCTGGCCGGGCATTTCCTTCCCCTCGACTCCTTGGCAGCTGCCTTTCCTCACCCCTACCCCGTCTGGCCATCTTCCACCTGTTCCACCTGACCAGTTGATGACAGTGATAACACAAACAGACGACATTGGCAGTCACGCTTGCCACATATCGTGGCAAGCGTGACTGTGTGACATCAACTACACAAACGAAATGCCTCTACAAAAATGCCATACTAAAAAGAA
>NC_051406.1:45951682-45951845 GCF_015228065.2 Penaeus monodon | reverse complement strand
AACAAATATGGCCTCCGAAATCATGTCTTGGGGGGACCTGTCGGGTCCAGATCGCAGCCGGATCGGTGCGGTGAGGCAGGGCGGGTCCGGTGGAAATAGCTCAAGGTGCGGAGGGCGAGAGCAGGAAGGGCAGCCGAGAGCTGGCCGGGGAGAGACAGGGGGG
>NC_051406.1:45949251-45951560 GCF_015228065.2 Penaeus monodon | reverse complement strand
GGGGGGGGGACCAACAACGAAGGCTCTGTGATGGCTGTGCTGTGTTGGCCGCGGACCGGTTCCCGGCTGCTGCAGCCTGACACAGACCAGCGCCATTCTAAACCTCTACATACCGCACTACATTCCATCCTCCTTACCAGATCGCAGAAGTCTATTCATGTTACATTTTCTCAATGTTACATTTAGTCTACTGCTATACTACTGTTTTTGAAAAAAAAATTGTGCATAAATTCGCCTCTTCAGCGAAGTTTAAAGCACAGGCAACAAAGACATTTCCGCGGCTCCGAGGCTGGCTTTTAATCACCGATACCCAAGCTGTGTTCATGTCTGATGATGGATATAAAGATATCGAGCACTTAACGTGAAGATAAATAAACACGGCTATGATGGCCACACCACTTGAGCTGGTGTGACCCCGGCGACCCGCGTAACCGACACCTGCTGGTGACGCCTACGCATCTGTTCACCTCGGCTCTACACGGCCGCCTGACACGCCGACACTCCCTTTGATACACTCTCTCCTTACACCTGAGGCATTACACACGCATCTCCCGCTCACTCTACCTTCTGCTATAACCAACATCCTCTCTTTCGAAGTCACTGACTTGCAAGACATTTTCATGAGTATTGCTGTAAGATAATGGCGTCGGGCAAAGTGAGTTGGGATGTGATGACCAGGAGGCAAAGATGCCGTCGATGCGGCACGATGATCCTTTAGGTCCAAGAGCAACGAGGAGAGCCGGACACAAGGCACTGCTTCAAATACAGTGACGTGTAGTAACCCGCATATAAGTGCAGCATATGAAGCAGCGCAGGTGTAGCGGGTAAGCCTGGCGAGAGCTGTGCTGTGAGGTTATAAATCCAGTATATATTAAAATGACATGGCTAAGACGAAGACGTAGCTTGAGACGAAGGAAGAGGGAATATGCTGGCGTGCCTTGAAGCGTGCCCGGCTGCGAGGAGAGCTGGTGGTCAGAATGGAGGGTCCGACGGCAGGCGGTGAATCATAACAATGAGGAAGGAACGCCGTGACTCATAGCCATGCGAACGGACATCGTTCCTTATCTTACGGGCACGGAATTTTAACATAACCCAACGCGTGGCATACAAATCACGAAACACTCTCTGTAAAGGTATCACCAAGAAACGAATGGCAGCCTCAGCATTTCCTACTACAAATTCAGGAAAATAAAACCACGAAGTGCTTTGATGCTGCCACCGCCTGAAGACTGGTTGTGGCCCGCCGTTTCCCCGCCGCAGCAGGAAGGAGTAGCCCTAAATCTCTGACCGTGTCTCTGCTGGAGGGGCACGTCTACGAGGCACCGTCAAAAATGGAAAAAACAGCCAGGTACCGCATCCCGTAATATGGCTACAAAACTTGGCATAACAAAGGAGTATTAAAAAAACACATGAAAATAGGCTTACTATTATTTTGAAGGAAAAACGGATTTTGTCTTCTAAGAGACCAGCGATAAAAATTCATATAAATATATACAACTGTTGCAGTTTACAGTGCGAGACTTTTCCAGATAAACAATGACCCCCGCATGGATTGTACTTTTAGTGGCTGTGGATAGCGGCGGTATACGTGGCCATACACGGCCATAGGCTTATGACTCGCACATTCATCTTCCCGCCATGTTTCGGCCTCGCAGCCGACAGTTCGACTCCCGGCAGGGCGCTCTTGCTCACTCGCTTCCTCGCGACTCCAAACGACCTCAGCCAAATCTCAACTCGCGTGTATATACCAGTTCTCAGTAAAATAACAATACGTACGTACTGTTATTTGTCATGTGAGAGCGTGAGGGGGAGGGCGAGGAAGGGTGCGTGCGTGTGTGTGTGTGACCCGGAAGACAAACACTCTCCCGCTGACCCAGCGACCCCTGACACCGGAGTTACCATCGCAGTCGTATTCGTATGCCACCCGGTCCTCGCACGGGACTAGACGATCAAACTAGTCAACGTCCTGCAGTTTCACAATAACACGAATTTTAATGCTAAAAGATCGTTTAATGGTAATATATTACTATAATAGTTTCAATCGAAATCAACCATGTGAAAAGGTTTGGTCTTTCCAATTTTGAAGCCAAGTGGAAGATGCGTGCCCAGGGTCGCCCAGTGACGAGTCATTTCCCCATCTGAAGAAGCTCAATGTGCAAGCTCTGCTCGGACTGAAGAACGTTATTTGTACAGACCACCGGAGAGCGGACGAGGCTGCGATCGCCTTGACTCGCTTCGGATTGCCCGGCGTTATAAAGTTCAGATGTGAATAACCTACAGGCGTGCACGGAACTGACCTACATCCCGAC
>NC_051406.1:45947333-45949186 GCF_015228065.2 Penaeus monodon | reverse complement strand
AGCCTTTGTACACATAAGTGCACGTACTTTTTGCCGCCTATCGAGTCACTCAACTAATACCCAGGTATCGACATTTATTATAACCGTTGGCAAATCATACTGCAAACACTTGTATGGGCCAATGAGCTGTTTCTGAACTGATCAGTGAGCCAAGTAGGCCTTATACAAAGCAACAAGTTCAAGTTTAAGCATAAATATTTAATATTCTCATTCGTTACTTTGATCAGCCTCACCGAATCGTAGATAATCCCCTATCCGTTGCGCCAAGGAAATGAACACAGACATTAACGTTTTGACTGCCACTGGAAGTACGACAAATATAAGAAACGTCAACCGCTGCTGTTTAAAAAGCGCGGAATTGACCGGCTGTTTGTGTAGTCACGAAATGGATCAGGCACCTTCCTGAATAGAGCAGTGGTCACACCACGTGTCCTCTGACCTTCCTGAAAATGAGCAGTTTTCACTCGACCATGTCCTTTGCGGTCCATTACTGACTTTCACGCATTGCATTCCAGGAAGGAAGCGCGAGAGCAGACGATTAGCCAACCAAGTCTTGTGTTAGCAACTCTACTTTTCGATATCTGTTTCCGGAAGGGAAGCTTAAGCGTCACTGATTGGGTAATCACCGACGTCCAAGTGGATACACACCCATGCAAGCAGCGACACGCGAAGGTTGATGATCTCGTAAATGTGCGCTGTCTTTATCAAACAACGGGGTCCAGAACTTGTGATTCACCTTACAGCTGGTCAACTGCACACGGCCACAATACATTCGAGTCATTTTCAGTGCATTAGTTACTATAAATGGTATTGCCTTTATCATCATTCGTTATAATAAAACCAAAAATGAAAATAACCACAAATGGCGCAGCACTTGTAACACGAAAGACCGCGGTTCTCTTGCCATTCTATTGGCTAGCTCCCACCCTCAGTATGTCACCAAGAGCTCCTGCAACAGGCGGAGGTCCTTGTTCTGGGCGGGCCAAGTCCGCTCCCACGACCCGTAGCACTTCGCATAATCATATCTGTCAATAACAACCTCGAATTATCACTTCCTTGTGACAAAGCAACTA
Source organism: Penaeus monodon (assembly GCF_015228065.2). Taxonomy (NCBI): domain Eukaryota; kingdom Metazoa; phylum Arthropoda; class Malacostraca; order Decapoda; family Penaeidae; genus Penaeus; species Penaeus monodon. The sequence goes on along the minus strand of NC_051406.1, from coordinate 45,948,113 downwards.
CACAGCGTCGAGACACCGCGTACAAAACATACTGCTATTTCCATGTGCGTTAATGTTTATCAAATCTACTTTCGGAAGCCGGATAGTCTGTGTATGACATCTAATCTGAAATCCCATGAGCAGACAAGGAAGGGAATGCTGTGGAAAGAGAGGGCAGCGCACAGGCCGCGCCCGGACTCCACTCCGCCTTCCCCACTCAGACCCAAGCACACAAGTACGCCAATCCACTCGGTCGCTACAGATGAGCACACTGGCTTCGAGCTCGTCTGTCCCATGTGTCCCTCGACATGGCAGCGACCGCGCCATGTCTTGGGTCTAGCATTATTAAAACTGTGAACACGGACACCGTTCCCCAAATCTGGAGCGGCTTGTCCTTGTCTCCGAGTGGCGGTCGTGTTGGAAAACAGAGGCAGCCCGAGGGCAAGCTGTAGGCCTAGAGAGCACAGGTTATGTTCTTACCGGGCGACTTAGGCCTAGACGATTCTAGCCCTCGGTGATCCTAACCTTGGAGTACGCGAACGTGAGGAGTTTTTTTTTCCGATGCTAACACGGCAGCATGGCGTGCGTTGAATCACTCAATGGATATACATATTTTCTGGTAAATCACAAAATGTTATCTCCCTTGCTTGGTAACCCCAATTTCACATTATTTGATTTTAAAAATACATTTACAAAACAATTCACATCTGCAAAAATGCATCTAACCAATCTGGTTGCACTTTGTCGACTTACGGCTTGTAGTCAAACATTAAATACACATGACTGGAGGGATGCATCATT
>NC_051406.1:45947106-45947275 GCF_015228065.2 Penaeus monodon | reverse complement strand
TATAATGTATGCAAAAGTGATTAGTGTTCCTTTATATACTTTTAATGCATTTGCGATACACCTAAAGTCACAGTGGGCCATCAGGCTGTCAACTGACATTTTCTAGTTTAATATAGGCTGCAGTGAAGCAAGCAACATTGGCGGCAGGTCCATGCTGCCCTGTAAAGTA
>NC_051406.1:45946812-45947070 GCF_015228065.2 Penaeus monodon | reverse complement strand
AGAACTGAGCTGTGCGCATTAACACCACGCACCATAAAATATAAGTGAGTTATGAAAGCCTTTCTTCGGAGTAAAAATAAAATGCAAAAATCATGTGTATGGGAAAGGACAGTTGTTTGGACTGATGCTTTGCAAGTGAATATTCAAAGAAGACCAACTACGCCGCTTCGGTCCCGCTTCACTGATAAATAATAGGAAACATCAAAGCTCCAACCTTTGCTTTTGCTACTATACTCTTGTTATGAATGGAGGAAATCC
>NC_051406.1:45942366-45946678 GCF_015228065.2 Penaeus monodon | reverse complement strand
GCAATATTTGGTTACTGTGTAGTGTGTGTTTTCAACGCATTGTGGTTTAAAACCCATCTAGGTCACAGAACACAGTGCATTGCAGTTACCATAGATAAGAGGCCGATAATGAGCTGTAAGTCAGTGAGCAATGTGACGGCAGGCACCACTGACTAATTATCGCATTCCTGGATTGCTTTTAAACTGCAAACAAAACACTGACCTTTTTCATTCGGCCACATGAGCTTGGTTAAAATGAACACATCACTGTGACTGCCACATTAACAGTACACAACTTTCAATAAGTATGAGGTACCGTCTCCACAAATGGTCTGCATTGCCATTTACGTCCTTTTTAAGCTGCATGTTTCCACCCCGCCCTCCCATTCATGAGTAGATTCTGAGCTGCTCAGAAAACAGTGAGAGCGTGGATAGCTTCTTATGTTTCCAAAATTAATTTCGAAGCAAGTGCACTGAAATAGTTTTTTTATTATCTATACATAAATGTTTAATTTATAAGCTAACAGTCAAATCTACATCATAAGTAAACTTGAGCAGTGTTTGACAACATAAATTCCAAACCAATCCATGAATGTAGCTATCCCAACTGTCACGGGTACGTAAAAGGTGAAGCCACTGACGAGTGGTCAACGCGTCGTTAATGGCAATCCACAAACAATAGTCAGATTGCCAATGGAACAATCGGCGGGGTTTCTATATACCATAGGTTTCCAATTCATACGAAGAGTAACTTTGTGTGCGGTGCCATGTATTCGGCCTCAACCGAATACATAAACTTCTATCTTTCTTCTTCAAGCTCCGTCTTCGGGGTTGTCCAAATCCCCTCGTGACTGATACTATTAAAAGGGCAAACGCAATAAGCATCACAACATAGAACAATGACATCTCGCACCTATGGCTTTTCCTTCGCAAGTTGATAAGAAAGTTGTGCAATACTAATACTTTGGTATGTACTTGCATAATGACCGCACTAAGATTGGGAAATCTAATTACAGTGTTATAAATAGTGGGAATAAATATAATCATTGATATCCTGATTTTTATGCGCAGGTTAAGAATACCCTCAGAACTGAAGAAAATAGATCGCGACAAATACCGCGAGGAGATAGTGCACGCCGATCGGGAAATAGACCGACAGGAGGGGTCCCGAGGGGCGCAGCCCCGGGTCTGGAAGTTTTGGCTTCATGCGCCGATGTTTAAGGATTCCCAGGCGCGACTAGACTAACTGGGACTCCGTCTCTGATGTGCCATCACTTCGTAAACATTATCTTTGAGCTCAAACATATTTGCTGATCAAACAAATTAAGGTGAACAGCAACCCCAACAGAAGTCAGCGAGGCAGTGTACAGCCAGACTAAATAGCTGATCCCCAAATTTATTGATTCAAATTTATCCTATGTATTTCCCTCGATATTAGATATTAATTTCCGCAAAATTGTTTGCCAAAACAGCAAAACATTTCAAGATTAGTACTAAGAGGACTCTCACTGTCCAACCCTCGAGATCTGCTTACATAATCTGCAGTAAAACGTTATGGTTGGGAATCGTTCGGGCGAAATCTAACGAGCTCCTTCCCAAGGTCTATATAAGTATAGTATAAGTACTTATATAAACCTTGTACCTTCCAGCTCACCCTCTCGAGTCCGCGGCACACGACTGCGCCTTGGTAGCCCGCCGCCCCAACCGCTGGGGTTGGAGCAGCTCCTGCTGGGGGCGTGTCGGGCATGGGCTCAGCTGGGCTTGGCTCCTGGCCGGACTGCCTCCTCTGGGTCATTCGTGCCCGGATGGCGTTCCCTTCGGAACAGCATTTCCTTTATGCGCCGTTTATTACTTGTCTTCTTCGTTACAGTTCTAGGTTATGGGGTTACTTGTATGGTCTGCCTTACACCGTAATAACGACGTTAGATCTTCACCATCGAAACGCATCACAGCCCTTGCTTTATTAATTTATTCATAACCATTCATTTTTTCTGCTTCGGCAACAATGAACTCTGTTCGTGTTGGGTGAGCAGAAAGACATAAGATGTGGATTCTATATAGAAATTTAAAAGAAAATGCACCGAGACGCACTCTCCCGACCGCGAACGTGTCCTCGGAGCACAAATGGTGAATTTGAAATGTCGGTTTGCGTTGATCCCTGGCAAGAGCGAGCCGCCGAGCCTCGGCCACGAAGCGCGAGGCAGGTGAAAGCTCACGGATCGCGCCCCAAGCCTGGAATTCCGCCGAAGGTGCGCCTCGCAGAGTGCGGCAGGAATGGCAACGGACGGGTTATGAGGCCGAGTCGCGGCCGTCCGTTCGGTGGGGGGGGGGGGGCCACAGGTGAGCTGACCCGAGGCCCCGATGCCCACCTGGACCGCTTCCCGAACTCGGGTCGTCTTTCGTGAATGTGGCGACACTCTTCGCGCCTTTTCACCGCTATAAGCGTGGTAAACTGAGTTACTTACCGGTAAGTCGAAGGAGAGGTTGCTGTCATCGAGGAGCATGACCTTGCAGGGGAGAATATGCTTGGGCTTGGGAGGCGCGCCCGCCGCCCGCCCGTCGTCCACAGTTTTGTACTTCTGGGCATTGCGCCCGACTCTTTTGCTAAAGAACCGCAGCATGCTGGTAATTATCTCCACGCGTCAACACTAAACATTATATTTTTTCGCACACAATTGCAAAGGCACCTCATGGACGAATGCACATTACACGAGCGCTTCCCTCAGGTCAACACACACACTCACCCGACAACATCATCTTTGAAACTGAGTCCGCAGGGCGAGCGTGCGCAGAGGCCGCGCGCACCCACCTGCGCAGGGCTGCCAACAGTCCTTGCAGGTAACTTCAAAATCCGAATATATCAATGCATGTGAAATTATGTACTGTGATGGCCATAATACAGGATTTTGTATTACTGCAGTGTATGTTTTGCATGGAAGGATAATACCTTCCATGACTGGTACTTCTGTATATCATTTCCGAAATACCAACTTTTCTTGAAGAGAATGTGCAATAAAAGTGATTATGGACAAACAAATAAAGTTTGGGTAATATTTTCCGACATACAGAAAATAATTTCTTGAACATGAGAAATTCACGTAGGAAAATCACTTTGTAAGTTATTCTTCGTCCGATTAAAATATTTGCGCTGGTATCCCTGTAGCGCGGGACTCTTCTTCAAAACAAACAATTCGCTGCGAAATACTTTTCGTTGTCACTTATTTACGTAAGACAAGCATAGCATTTATTTCGTAGTTCGGATCAGCTACAGATATGGAACCCGGTAGGATTCGGAAGTTAGATGAGACCGTGGTAAATCGCATAGCAGCTGGAGAGGTTGTCCAAAGGCCTGCGAATGCCTTGAAGGAAATGATCGAAAACAGGTAGGTGTTTTTGCCAAAGTAATTCATCATGTTGAAGTGCTGGGGGCATACTGCTTCTAAATAAACTCGCTAGCAAAGAAGCTCTTTTTTAGAATAACAGCTAAGGAAATCATTCTGACTACTTCATTAGTTTTTTCTATGAGTGGATTCATCAAGTCTTACCTAGCAATTGCACTGAAATTGGTGTACATAATTCATTGGGAAACTGGTAAAAATTCTCAAGAGAATGCTTTAATTCTTGAACGTAAAACCAGATCCACCTGAGGTGATATATCATGCAATTGTCATGGATTCTACACTATTGGTACTCTGGCAAAATCAACAGACCTCCACCACTTATTTTAACAAGATAAAGCTTTGGTAGAATATATATGTGGGAGGTTTGTTGGTATTTTGCCAGAGTGCCACAGTTGTATGGGTTATGACAAGCATTATGGGAGTGTCTTTCATGAGCAGTTTGTCATTTAAATAGAATTTGTGCATATTGTTTTTTTTTGTTTTTTTTATATAGTTAATGAGCTCTACTATACCTTTATCAGTTACACCGAACAAGGAATGTTTTCTGCCAGAAAAGGAAACTTAGTTGTCCAGAAGCTAGACATGAAAAGTTTATTCTGAATCAGTCCAAATATAGCCTTTAAAAAGAAAATACAGGAAGTCAAATGCATTTGTGAAAAGGAGATTCTATAACTTTAGCTACATCACATCATGCTTTCAAGTCGGGGTGAAAGTACAATCCATTCAGGAAAATAGAGTTTTAAAATATTTCTTATTAAAATCCCATTGTCATAGAGGGCCATTACCTGCAAGGTTTGTGTGTTAGATGTAGCTGAAGATATACTGGTAAGCAATACTGCATTCTTCAATGAATGAGATCTGCAGTTATATCAGCAGTATAGAGATTAGATTAAACAGAATATCAACCACAGGCAAACTTTGTCAGCTGTAGT
>NC_051406.1:45941821-45942047 GCF_015228065.2 Penaeus monodon | reverse complement strand
TTGAAGTTAGGGACTTAGTCTTCAGCAAGTGCATCTGTACTGTAAGGAATTACCACTGTGGTTGATAGAAGTTCCTAAAGAATATGCTATCATTTTTCTCTTGCTACCATTTTATGTGATTATTATTGAGTTTATCATTTCTCAGTATATAGTGTAGTATATCTGACTTATGTTAAGTTATCTCAAATTGCAGTAATTTTGTATCAGATAATAAGTAATGGGAATG
>NC_051406.1:45941113-45941348 GCF_015228065.2 Penaeus monodon | reverse complement strand
GAATGCATGAAAATTAAATTACATATAAATTTTGATAAAGATTCAGGGATATTATCTATCATACACGGATTGATTCTGATACTCAACCATGCAGTCTATTTATTAATTTGTACTATTACTGTGGTATTTTTTTCAGCCTTGATGCAAAATCAACTCAAATTCAGGTGACAGTGAAACAAGGAGGCTTAAAGCTCCTACAGATCCAAGATAATGGGACTGGTAAGTTAGCCTCAAA
>NC_051406.1:45937499-45938641 GCF_015228065.2 Penaeus monodon | reverse complement strand
CAGTGAGGAGCTTTTTACATATAATTTAGAAGTGCACTTAGATTGCGTAGTTGTTTCATTCTTTTAGGGAGTGATGCATTAGATTTTTTTTTTTTAAGATTTTTCTTTGGATACAAGATTTCACATTCTTATAAAAAAAAAACTTGTTTATAGAAATATTACTAAAAGGTTTTCTTTTGTCTTACAGGAGCCAGCTTGTATATATGAGCTTGCAATGATGGCACTAGAGTTAGAGGATAGTGGATGGTCTGAAGCAGATGGACCAAAGGAAGAGCTGGCTTCATATATTGTATCATTACTGAAGTCCAAGTCACTCATGCTGGATGACTATTTCAGTTTAAAAATTGATGAAGATGGCAAGATCATTACCCTTCCCTATTTATTAGGTCAGCATTTATTTGTTTTTTGAAATACAATGTGTACATTTCCAGAGAAAGGGCTAGACCAGTGAATAGAGAGTCATAATCTAAAATAGGTCTTACCAGAAGTTGCCACAGAATAATGTCATTAAGGTAGAGCTTTAGGGAATATTGGAATAGGCTGGAAGTTTAGAACATTTTTTTTTTTTTATGCTGCTGTATAGCTAGGCTTTTAACCATGCAAAAGTTTACAGCATTGATTCAGATATCCCATATGGTTCAGTTCCTAGTCTCAGCAAGAAGTAACTATTTCACCAATTTGAAGGAAACCATATCTAGGACTATTCAGCATAGTGATCTAGGACGTTACTTTATACATATTGTATAAATATGCATTTTGTATCTCCTTTTTCATTGTTCCACAGATTGTGAGTTTTCTCTTTCTAGTGATGGACAGTAGAATTTAACAACTGTAGTATATCTCTTGGTGTCTCACTTTACAGTATTACTAGAAGAATATATGATTATGTTCTGAAATCTAAAAAAATGTTCATTAAAGTTTTTTGATAAGATAACATATTTTAAATTTTAGATGAATATGTTCCGGGCATGGAAGGCTTACCTATGTATGTACTGCGACTAGCAACAGAAGTGGACTGGGAGAGTGAGCAAGAATGCTTTCAGACTTTCTGTAGAGAAACTGCCAAATTTTTCAGTATACGCCAGAATAGCTTACCAAATGATGAGGTATGATAACATTTATTGGTATATTTTCACAAAAGT
>NC_051406.1:45935500-45936188 GCF_015228065.2 Penaeus monodon | reverse complement strand
AAAAGTTAGTTCTTGCTTTATGTGAAGATACTGATAAAGAGTTACTATATTTGTAGTTCTTGTAAATATTATATTTTCCTGTCTAATTGTGATTCTCTGACCTTTCTAGGGATGTGAGCGAGGATGGCAGTGGATGGTAGAGCATGCCCTGTATCCTGCAATGAGGAAGACTCTGCTTCCTCCACAGCACTTTGCCCAAGACACAACTTTTCTCCAAATTGCTAATCTAACAGAATTGTATAGAGTGTTTGAAAGATGCTGATTTTTTAAATGAAAAAAGGAAGGCATTTGTAAATATGACCAGAAGACTTGTACATGTACAGATTGGGGAGATGCTACAGTTCTCTTGGAGCACAGCTTGTAGTTTTTAGCTGTAAAGAATCCATAGTGACTCCCAGTCCAATAATATCAAGAGGACAATAGGACAAATAGATAATGAACCAATTTCCCATAACCAAGAATACCTCCCTCTGTGTAATATAAAAGAAAAGGATGAATGGATATTGATCTACAATGTAGAATGATATGGTTTATTAAAAGATAAAATGAGCCGAGGTTTCATATCCTTACAAATGTTCTTAGGTATGATAAAGTAATGAAAAGTTAGTATGAAATAGATACTGATAAGCACACAATAAATTGCTATACCTTTGGACCCCCTTAATCTCTTAGGAAACAGAGACTAGGT
>NC_051406.1:45933475-45933665 GCF_015228065.2 Penaeus monodon | reverse complement strand
AAAAAAGTTCATCAAGTTGAGTGGAAGTGGTACTGTCTTTTGAAATACCTTTGGTGTGCCCTTGATACAGACATCATTTCCTAGCCTGCTTCATGATGAAGACTGAATTTAGAAGATTGCTCCAACCAGGACCTGATGGACTAGTTGTTCTGCTATATCCTATTGCACAGTAATTTGCAGTTATGGTAAT
>NC_051406.1:45931998-45933157 GCF_015228065.2 Penaeus monodon | reverse complement strand
GGGCATAGGGCAGCTATTCCTAAGGTAGGGCAAGATTGAAATTTGATTTTTGCAGTACTCACTGCAACCTGTTTCACCTTTAGTCTGGTACATAATATACCACATACAAAGGTAGCCTAGCCTAACCCTTTAAATATTTCTACCTCCCATGATGGGATTTACTATAGCACACTTGTAACATCCTGACTGATGACTGTCCTGCATGCTGTCCTCAATCTTAACAGGTTTCTACTGGATGTTCCATGTGTTTTTCTACCAGAATTCATAAACCTATCATCTAACTCATTCCTGAAGTTGTCAATGAGGCTAGGGACCAAGTTAAAAATTACACACCTTTCCATACTATGGTTTATCTAGCTTATGAGGATGAGAGGATTGATGCAAACTGTCAGGGATTGCCATGCAGTCCATGTATGTAGAGCTTTATAATGGTAATGGATCAATAATATCGTGATCCCAATCTCACTACTGTGAGAGTGGGAGTGTAAGATCATCTCAAGGAAACACTTAAGTCCACTGTCATGTGAACTTTGTAATAAAAAAAATGCTGCTGAAATGTTAAATATCTCTGTGGGCAATTTGAAGGCTATGGCCCTGAGGCTTCATTAGCTAAAGGCTACCTCTCTAGAAACCTGTCTTACAATGAGTACAGGTCTTCCAGTACTTTGCTTTGGCCTATGGGTAGACTGTTGTTCTACCCATAGTATGGTCATGAGAGCAAATTAATATATTCATAATGTATTTAAGCACTTGTAAACTATGCTTTTGTTACCTGTATCATTCATGCAAAGACAAACTTGAGCTTTTGTTAGGATCATTTTGAGGGCCACCCTTGGGAGGTTTTTGCCCACTGCAGGAAGGCAAAACTCCACACTTAAATAAGATGGAATAGACTACATATTGTTTCAAACATAGTATGAAGAATATTTAGGCAATATAATGTTTATGCATCCATGGTTTTAGCATTGAAATTAATGTATTAATCCAGACTTTGACAAAACTATCATCCTGCATTCATCTGTGTAAATATATTGAAGAGTAACATACTAAATTCTTGGTTTCCTAATGCATTCTACACAATTTCCCTAAAACTAGTTAGTTTCCCTTTTCCTTGGTCCAAGCACCTCAGTATTCTTTTCTCAATATACAGACCTTGATT
>NC_051406.1:45930243-45931962 GCF_015228065.2 Penaeus monodon | reverse complement strand
CTTCATGCCTATTCCTTGGGAGAGCTGTTCTCTCTCTCAGACACTAGGAAAAGTATGTGGGTATATTTGTGAACATGTATATCTATTAATTTATCTATATGTATAAGAGGATGAAATCAAATTATCTCAAGGTACAGATACTTTAATAGTAAAGGAATTTGGAACAGATCATATAAAATTTGTATAGGTATATATTTGTTTATGTAATTACCGTAGATATTTTTGCTGAATGTTCCTCTTTTACCATTCCTAGCAAATGAGTTAAGGACAATTTACGCAACTTTTTATAGCAGCATGGTTTTAAGGGTCTCTGTATAAGAAAAATGTAATTCAAACATTCACAAGATATGAAATATCTTTATGAAAAATAAATATCTTGAAAATTTGACAAAAGCATTTGTAATTCAAACATTCACAAGATATGAAATATCTTTATGAATTGCATATATCTAAATATTAATTTGAGAATATTATTCTGCTTCATGTTCTTCTTTTGAAGTTTCAGCTGTGACTGAGGCTTTAGGCTTTCTTCCGCGCTTCTTCCGCTCTTTTTTCCCTCCAGCTTCTTCCAAGTTGTCTGCCATTTCCTTCATATGATCAGCCTACAAGATTTACATAACCATTAGATTTCCCAAGATAATCTCTACAGTGTAAAGCAATTACACAATTAAATTTACAGTTATTCAATGTGACAAATGCTTCAAATATATTTGTACACATAATTTGAAAATATGACAAAAGCATTTGCAAATCTGTAACAGGATAGTCCTATTCTCAAGGCTTTGTTTAAGTATAAAACTAAAATCTTCTGCTTCCATGTATTTATCTATTATTTTCTGTTTTTTTACTATATTTTAACCACTGACTTAGTATTTCAAAGTAAATGAAATTCCTTCAAAAGTTAAGGCACTCTGCATGATATGATGTGCTTTTCTGAAAGAAATGAGTTCCCTGTTTTTTATAAATATTATTTCACTAACTGAAGAGTTACACATTCTGAATATTCCCATTTAATCTGTTTCAAGATTTTAAATAATTCTATTAAAAATGAGTGAACTGGGCATTAAGGAAAAAATCTTTAGCTAAAACACTAGATAAGTAGAATGTGAAGGAAAAAACTCTGTAACTCACCAGATGACTGTTTCGACGGACAAGAAGTTTTACATCATCACAGTTAATTGTGGTTCTGCGAGCATGTCTGGAAAAAATCATAGTAATTATTGCCATCTGTGGTAAACTTTGAGTACAAAAAAGATTTTTTTTTTAAATCATTAAAACCATGGATTCCTCACTTTGCAAAAGCCTCTAGGTCAGCTGTGTAAGTCTGCAGCTGTCTGCAAGTGATCTCAGACAACGTTGCAATGACTTGTTTTGTGAAGGACAGGCCGAGCTCGGCTCCAACTTCCTCACAGGTTCTTCCAACCGTGAAATGAACGGCCGCCTTCAGTGCCTGCAAGGGTCAGTGTCATGGCCAGATGTTAGGTTCTGAGTAAGCGAGTGTGGTCTAGAGATGCAATAAATTGATAAGAATAATTCTTAGAAAAATACAGAGCAGAACTCTATGCATCAGTGTAGGTCTCCTGATTAGTTATTCTTGAAAATGATATGGATATTTCATTAAAATAAACATAATAATTCTTGACATACTTTTGTCTGCTTGGTCAAACAAGCACACACAGTCACAACCAACAGACGGACATACAGAGGGATGGACGGATG
>NC_051406.1:45929110-45930011 GCF_015228065.2 Penaeus monodon | reverse complement strand
CCCCCCCCCCCCGAAAATCTTCCACGTCCTTGGCTGTCCTGGGGCCCAAGGGGCTGGAACCGGGCAGCGCCTGCCCTGCTGCCCTGCCGCGAGAGGGGCTGCCCACTGGCTCCCCCGCTGCAGCCGTGTGGCAGCCGAGTGCCGTGCAGCCCCTGGGCAGGAGGAGCTGGAGCCTTACCTGCGCGCGGTTCAAGTCGGGCGCCTCGTCCGCCTCGTCCGCCATGGCCATGAGGCGCACGCCAGGGCAGCCGGGGCGATCTCGCTGGCCGTTGGGCACGCGGGGCCCCGGGGCGAGGTGGAGGGGCGGGGGCGAAGGGGAATTTCCTGAGCCGGAAGCGGGTCCGGGCAGCGCGGAGGACGCGAGGGGCGCCGAAGGGGGCGCCGAGGGGCGTTTGTCCTCGCCGCCTCCCGTCGCGTCGTGTGTTTTCGTCGGGCGCTCGGGCGAGAGGACGGGACGGCGGCGCTCGCGCGAATGCCAGCGGACCCATGAAGTGCTGCAGACCGTAATAGTTTCAGTGTGAACGTGGTAAGTGTTGGGCACAGCTGCCAGGCCTGGGGGCGTGAGAGGCCGGCCAGGAGGGGCATGAGGACAGCTCGGCGCCCGAGTGCCTTCAGGCAGCTCCTTGAGGCAAAACGCAAGCGCCGGATAAAAACTCTATCAGTGGGCATTGATTCAACCGGTTTTTCGAGCAGAAAGTAAAGGCGAAGGAGGGCATTAGGGTGGGTGCCCGAGAGGGCCTTCCAAAGGGCACCATAGCTTGGCACGGTGCCAGAATTGCCTCTGCCGATTGCTCTCCGAGGCTCTGCCTTCTCGTGGGACAAGCCAGAGCGGACGGTGAATTGCATTACAATCCAAACACAACCTTTCCAACCTTATATCTATTCCCTAGACGAGGGAAGA
>NC_051406.1:45928664-45928877 GCF_015228065.2 Penaeus monodon | reverse complement strand
ACCTTGGAGAGACACAGAATGAGGGCATTCAAATTTCTGGGCATGGGGATAGGATGATAACCATTGTAATAATTAGGAGAATCCTTCATCCTAATTATATTGTGCTAAATTGAAAACCAGCCATGAAAAAGTGCAACAATAGAGGTGCAATGTATGACAAATTAAGACAGTAAGCACTGTACAAAGAGGACAATCAAGTAGTGCGCTTATAGG
>NC_051406.1:45927932-45928534 GCF_015228065.2 Penaeus monodon | reverse complement strand
AAGGGAATGATTTACTTCATTTGCATATACATTTATATCCTCAGGATAAATTTTGCAGGAGATATAATGCACTAATATAAATGTCTTACATTATGTCATGCCAAAGTCCCCAGTTCCTGGATAAAAATATAGAATGGAAGAAAGTGTGAACTCTAACTGTAACCAGTGCAAATTATAGCCATAAGCTAAATCTACTCTGTATTGGCTATCATCCATGGCTCATTCCTACTTGGAAATATGTACAGCCTGTTACATTTCCAACTAAATGTCCAAAATTATTCACCAAAACTTATCTGGTAACAGCCAAATCAAGACTATGACTGGCTTAGACTATACATTTTAACATTGCAAATGTATGTTGATAATAATTAAATTTATACCTAGAATCATATTGAAACCAATTTGCAAGTCACACTTATGATGAAATAACTACACTCATCACTCAGTTTTATGAAAAGCCTAATGATTATTGGAATTAACAGACAAAACCTGGAGCAACTGGCTTAGTTTGTAAGTCCAGCACCCTGCTGACGGATTTGTGGCAACACTGGATGAGATATATATATATATATGTGTGTGTGTAATGGCAATGAATCATAGGA
>NC_051406.1:45923895-45924737 GCF_015228065.2 Penaeus monodon | reverse complement strand
GGAGAGGCTAAGTCTGATATTTATTATTTAAGAAAGCAGTAGTTTTATATTATTACACACTTGAAATTTCTAATAAGTAGATGTGTTTTTACTAACTTATTGATGCTAGTATTTAAAATTGTTCACAGTTACTCACAAGGACAAAATGCATCCCAAACACCAGGTAGGGTATGAAATAACAATGACAAATAGAGGTATTTAGCTAGTTGTCTTTATGATTATACATTTCTATCAGGCAATTTCCCCTGTATCTTGGAGTGAATATTTTATGTACATTCCATATTCAGTCCATCTGCTTTTTATGTATGCTGCACCTTTTCCTCTATACTTATGATATTTGAGTGTATCAGTGTTTTTATTTCTGCCATGTTTTCTTTTCTTTTTTATTAGAACTATATACAAATGGTTGATTGGATTAACACTAGATTCATAGTCCTTGATTTATTTTAGAATACCTGTTTATGCTCACTGATTGCAGATTAAAAATATTTTTAGACAATTTGTAGAATCTTTATTCCTGGATGTCGCAGTTGTTAACTGCTGGCTATTTGATGATCTAGAGGTAAAATCTTGAATTTTTTCTGGTTTTTTCCATTTAATATGAAAAATTTTTCTAGCTTTTAGTTATCCTATTACAACTGTGTGAGTGCTTTGTCAATTTTGTCATTTTCACTGATCTTTTTTGCATAGTTCTCATGAGCAGTTTCAACCATAAAATGGTTCTTTTTTGCTGTTACTTAAAGTTTAGGATGGAATTTTTGTCATGTTTTTATATGACATTACTATGGTTCAGAATAAGTTGCCTGTTTGTTTTCTGATAGTTATGTTCAAAAAGAATTCTG
>NC_051406.1:45923506-45923864 GCF_015228065.2 Penaeus monodon | reverse complement strand
AGTTCATATTTACAAAGTCCTGTATTTTCCATGAGCAATTAGGGAAGTCATTTATTTCTGTACATCTACACAGATTGTAAATTTGCTGGCTACCTTTATGAATTGAAGTATTTAGAAAATATTTAACAGTTTTTTTTTAAGTTAGTTCTTTACCCATTGTACAAAGTAAGCTGTTTTATTCTTATGTTTATTTTCCTTTTTAGGACTTTTACAAAGCTGTATCTTACATTTTGATTTGTTCTACGCTTCAGATTTCACAAAACCATTTGCAGTTACATTACCTTTCATGGGAGAAAATGCATCATGTTTTGTATTTTTTAACTTAATTAAAGTGCTCCTCCTATTGCTTGTAAAAGTT
>NC_051406.1:45922598-45923476 GCF_015228065.2 Penaeus monodon | reverse complement strand
TCACCATTAACAGTCATTGGTTTGCAAGAATTCCCAAATCAGGAAGGGAATAAAATGCAGTGCTTAATATTCCTTGGTGCTTGTGAACTTCTCTGCAAGGTTCCAGAAGTCTACATAATCAATCGTAGACAGTGTACTACCTGATTCATTAGGTCAACAGTAACAAAGTTCTTGACCAATTTTCAGTGAAACAGAAACAGTGTCTTCATGCAAAAGTTATTTTGGTCATGTTGTTGATTTTAGATTATTCTCAATATTAAGTGCATTGGTTTCGTTCATTTAAACCAGGGGAAATCAGTGTTTACAGTAATATTTTTGTAAACTAAAAAAAGGTTCAAAGGGCTAGCTAAGGGTATACAACTTTGAATCATGTTCACTTTCTTTATTTAACAGTAGCAGTGACAGCCTAACAGACAATGCTATTTCTGTTTGCAGTATTTTTTGTAAATCTTTCTAAATATGACGTTACTGAGTAAATATTAACAGAAAATATTTTGAATGTAAAGGTTAACAGGTTAGACAAGTATTACTTTGATTGATCTTGTTATTTATACTTGTAAATTTATAGTAGTTTGGCTTCTATAAGAGTAATATTGTTTTCAGGCTATTTTAGAAAATAGAAATAACGTTAAACATATGTACCTGATTTTACATATTTAGATTTGTTTTATATAAGTAGTTAGTTATTTTCTGTAACAAGTAGTTGATTTGAGTGTTTGGGTCTATTAAATATTTAATCAGCCTTATTCATGATATAAGTCGATAACGTAATCATTTTCATTGTTTGCTATTCCTAATGTATATTATGGTATGACTTTCTGTTTACATTAATTTGGTTGTTTATTTCTCATTTTAAATTAATATTAATAGCCTATTTA
>NC_051406.1:45920859-45921995 GCF_015228065.2 Penaeus monodon | reverse complement strand
AGGTTAAGGTATTGGATGTTTTAAAGCATTTATTAGAATATTATGCACCTTTGTCTCTATTCCATCATTAAGATCATGGGAATTTAATCTTAGTGAAGTTCCCTCCAGTTAGAAAGTAGATTCACAGCAAAAAGGTACAGGAATGATTTTATCTTACAGATACTAGTCCATGAGGCTGCCATTGTTACATTTGCAGTCAAGTATTAGTTTAACAGTTTGTGTTATTTATGAATATTCAGTTACTATATATATAGATCATGGCCACCAATGCTCCTCTCTTTATTCTTTATTTCTTTACTTTTGATATTGCCATTATAATTTTTTTTCTTGAAATATTGTGTTTTGTATCCTCTTTGTTTTTATAAACTGCTTATCCACCTTATTTAATATTGAATACCATTTTACATGTTGCCTTGTCTTCCTGCCTCTGTGGATCCATTTTTAAGCCACACATGATGGATTTTTCCCACACCATAACTAATCCTCTTGCCAGCGCAGTCATCTGCTCAAGTGAAAAATTAAAAGTGCGAGAGTTAGTAATATACTCTGCTCTTTTTTATTTTGGCAACAAAATAGAGCCTTTACCTCTACTTTTGAGGTGCTGTATCTCCTGAGTGATTGCAGTGAGGGCCAAACAAGAGAAATCTTTAGCTCATACAGCACAGAGCAGGCTTGGTATGGGTGGTACTTGCTACCAAGCACCAGGGATTGGTTTGTCATTGCAAGAATAAATGCAAAAATAATTCACCTCCCCCAGATTTTCACACAAGTCACTTAACTTTGTTTACTGTATGGAAAGAATCAGTTGCAATATGACATGCAAGAAAATTATTGTTGATCTTGACCTTGTAGATGCCCAGGGTATGTATGGTTCATAAAATATTGAAATATAGCATTTTTGAAATTAATATTCACAATAAATATCTTGTGCCTTCCAGTGATGAGTGACATTCATGATTCTGTCCTTTGAAGAGCATACTTTTCCTATGATGAAATTCCAGGTTATTCTTTCCCTGTTTTTTCAAAAGTTTATTATAGGGTGGCAGTTTGTTTCTTATTCATTCGTTTTTCATATGGAAATGATTAAAGCTTAATTAATACTGCGTGTAAGGAGTTGTAGATATACTTAGGTTTAC
>NC_051406.1:45919555-45920612 GCF_015228065.2 Penaeus monodon | reverse complement strand
TGAGATACAGTATGATTATTCCCTAAAGTAAGTTTTACAAAGATATGGTTGAAACAAATGTGCATAAAGTGCATCACTAGTAAATCAGTATCAAGTAAAACATTTTATAACTTGTAAATCTTCACAGTTTTGAGAGACCTTTTCCAACTTTTTTCTTTAGTTAATATTTTCTTTTTGTTTCAGTTGAGGGCGTTGGTGTACCATGTCGAGTGTGCTTAATCGGTCGACATCAATGATGAATGGTGGAGAGATGTATCTTGGGGGGGCAACAGGAGAGGGAGGGTCTGGAGACGGAGGGGGGGGTGGCATGTCTCTCCGTGAGTCATTAGTAGGTGTGTTAGGGGCACGGCACCTTAGGGAGTCACCAACATCCTCACCTCTACAGATATTTGTGCGAGCTAAGAAGAAGATCAATGATATATATCAGGAGATTGAAGAATATGTTGCAGAAACAACACATTTCCTGGAAGGTAAGTTATAGGTGCTTTACATTTTAAATATTATATTAAACAACTATTTTAAACTGAAGCTGGAAATAGATTGTTCATTTCATACTGTGTTTAGTGGATAACTGTACTTAATGTCATCCTTTGTTTCAACAGGTGTACATAATGATAAAGATCTTATTGATGAAAAGGGATTGCAAGAATTCAAACTGTACAGTTCAAAAGTTGCAGGAATACAGGAAGTACTGGCAAGAGACCACATGAAGGTTTGCAGATGAGAACATTCCAGAACAGTATGCATATAATGGAATCAAATTGTAACAGAGTGATAATGCCTATTGCTATTTTTGTTTTGAGGTGTTTTTTGAAAGACTAGTTGTACCTGCCATATTATGATCTGATTTCAGGTGGCTTTCTTTGGTCGAACATCTAATGGAAAAAGCACCGTAATCAATGCAATGTTAGGGGACAAGATCCTTCCTTCAGGCATTGGACACACAACCAACTGCTTTTTACAGGTTAGTTGCCCAGCTGTATTGTATATTCTTAATCAGCTATAAGAATTTATGGTATTTGTTAAATTTTATAAAGTCTAGATTTTCCTGGGAAAC
>NC_051406.1:45918890-45919257 GCF_015228065.2 Penaeus monodon | reverse complement strand
GAATGTATGATAAAAGTAAAGACTTTATTTACTGCTTTGTAGGTTGAAGGTGATGATACAAATGAACCATATTTTACAACTGAAGGATCTACCGAGAAGCAGAACCTGAAGGGTATTGGTCAGCTTGCACATGCTCTCTGCAATAACAGACTTGGTGATTCTTCACTGGTCCGAATTCACTGGCCAAAGTCTAGATGTCCACTTCTGAGAGATGATGTAGTTCTGGTAGACTCCCCAGGCATAGATGTATCGGAAAGCCTGGATGAGTGGATTGATAAGCATTGCCTAGATGCTGATGTGTTTGTGCTGGTTGCCAATTCAGAGTCGACCCTCATGAACACGGTACATTATCTCTTTCTTTAAAATT
>NC_051406.1:45917967-45918484 GCF_015228065.2 Penaeus monodon | reverse complement strand
CTCCAAGCACAATGAGGTAATGATGAATAACAGTGCAAAAGTAATACTTGATTATGAAAGAATCTGTTTTTAGGAAATGATGTTCATATGAATTAATCAGGTATATTCATCCACAGGAGAAGAATTTCTTCCATAAAGTGTCTTCAAAACTTTCGAAGCCCAATATATTCATCCTTCAGAACAGATGGGATATGGCTGCAACAGAACCTGAGTTTCTAAATGAAGTAAGTAGACCTTGACAGATATAAGAAAAGCAATTGGCCATAACTGTAAGAGCTCTTTATTTCTTTATGTACCTAAAAGAAATTTGTGTTATTTTCTATATTAAGTCCTAAAAAGGGCTAAGTAAGATTGTAGGTGTGTGTTTGCTCCTGTATGTGTGTATAAGTGCAAGGAATTGGGATATAAATAGTTGAGAAACTAGCAGCTCTTATTTAAGCTTGTTCAATTTGTGACTGATGTTGGGTATAGATGTTTTATTCCAAAATATTGAAGGTATGTGAAGAAAATATTTTCC
>NC_051406.1:45917363-45917913 GCF_015228065.2 Penaeus monodon | reverse complement strand
CTAGTGTATTTAAGATTATTAATGCTGGATGTTATATTAAAAGATAATG
Organism: Penaeus monodon; assembly: GCF_015228065.2. Lineage (NCBI taxonomy): Eukaryota > Metazoa > Arthropoda > Malacostraca > Decapoda > Penaeidae > Penaeus > Penaeus monodon. The sequence continues at coordinate 45,917,864 of NC_051406.1, read as the reverse complement.
CTATTTATAAAAATATATAAACTGTAATTCTTTGTTGATGGGATTCAGAATAACTAAGAGTGTTTTCTATATAAAGAAGTTGAAAAAATATAACCATTTAAAGATGCCAGTTCCTTTTTCCAGCAACCTTTTCCAAAAGTGAGGTAGGATGCTCTGAATAGTTGTGATGAGATAATGAAACATTTTCTTTTAATTATATCAAAAAGCCAAATAAGTGGATATAATCAGTGTCATTTTACATGGAATTTTTCAATAATTCAACTTGGATCTAGTCACTCTCTGTTAGGCATGCTGCCTTCACATCAGTTTTGTGAAAATTAAAGGTCAATTAATATTAGAAAGTTGAGACTTAGCCTATTGCTGCCAGGTAATCTTGCAGTTTACCTTAGGAGAGAAAAAAAAAGTATGGGGTATGATTATGATTATAATTTTTGTTTACTAGCGTAGGTCCAATGATTTTTTCTACCCTTGCCACAACATTACTCCTTTGCGTGTCTTCCA
>NC_051406.1:45916140-45916721 GCF_015228065.2 Penaeus monodon | reverse complement strand
CAAGCATTATATTATCTCAGAAAAAATTGAAAACATAAATAGTCGGTTGCTGTTGTGGCAGTAGATTTTCAGAGAAAAAGAATATTAGGTAAAACGAAAACTGCAATCCCCACTTGATGTCAGTGGAGGTACAAACAGTGATTATCCAATGTCTGCAAGATTTTGGGACTATTGTTGTGATCAGCTGGGGGAATTTTTCAACATGCTTCTCCATTTTTTATGATAATTTCTTTGCCATCTGTAGGGGACTGGTATCTTTAAGCCGTGTGAAAAAGCTAGGGACATACAAAGGAGAATGTAGGAAGCATAAAGGTTATCTGAGTATGATGTTTTATAGTCATTGTGAGATGGATAGTATGGAAATGTATCATTCTATGGTCATTTGTGCTTAGAACTGATTATATAACAGTACTAATTCTTGGTTTGTTGGGCATTGTAGGCTAACAATGAGCAGCATGAGGTAAGATAATTTTATTGGGCTTGTTATAGCTATTTTTTAAGCTTTACTTTCACCAACGTTGACAAGGGATACAGATTTTTTATCTTTTTTTGTTTTAATGTTATGCCAGCATAATTGAAGC
>NC_051406.1:45915722-45916095 GCF_015228065.2 Penaeus monodon | reverse complement strand
AAGGGGAATTAAGAAGTTCTTTAGAACATTCAGCCCTTTTGTTTAACCTTTTGAGTGCTATGAGTATAATACAATTTGGGTTGATATTATAATCATGAAAATGTTTTCCAATCCAGAAGTGGATGTTTTCTTTGGGCTTCGTAAATACTGCAAATTTTCTGGAAGTAGTTTCAAGCAATAAACTAGGAAGATACTTGAAGTAATGCATATTTATCAGAAAACCAATTTGCTTTTCTTTTCTTGAATACCAAAAAACTATAATTCCTTGGTCCTCTCCTTGCTGTTCCCTGTCATAATTAATCCTGAAAGTTGGGCACTCACCAAGGGAGAATTGGCTCTTTGATGTTTGAAGAGATTACACCTGCATACTTAT
>NC_051406.1:45914186-45914553 GCF_015228065.2 Penaeus monodon | reverse complement strand
CTAACCTGTATACTTATGAGAATGGAAAGATTTACAGAAAGCATTTGCCTGAAACATGTATGAAGAAATAAGATCTATATTTATTATACTTTTTAAAGCAAGAAAATGTAAACAAGATGTTGCCAGTAGCTCAGCCTGACATAGTAGGTGATCACATAAAGGAAGAGGAGGGGTCCAAGGGAAATGGGAGAATATGGGATAATTGATGTAGTAGTCTGTAATGGTTTAGAGGATATATAGGGGTAGGACTGGGTGGAAAAAGTTACTTTGTGAAACCTGAGGTGCCTTAAACTACAAGAGATATATGAAAATTTTGTTATAGTTTCAAACTGCTTATTTTAAATGTTTCATAATAAATCCCCTAGGA
>NC_051406.1:45910850-45911576 GCF_015228065.2 Penaeus monodon | reverse complement strand
ATCTTATTCAAAGTAAGGAACTGAATGGCTGATATACAGGCTAGAAGTTGAGGCAAATTGGCTAGGTCACAGGCATTCAAAAGGTTAAAAACATGGGTACATCCTTTTGCTTGGAGTTTGTTTCATGCACTGCAGGTGTTGTGCTGTCAGTATGTATTTCAAGAAAGTTTTTCTTTAAATTTTCTCTTCTTGATGTTTTATTTAGTTTGTATTTTTATAAGCTATTTTTAAAATGTAGTTGTTATGTTATGCACTCTCTGTTTTATTAGTTAAATAGTAATTTCATTTCATAGAACTGTTTGTTGAAGAATTGAAAATTCTCTGTTGAACAATGTCATTCCATTAAGTTCTAAGTTGGGACATGACCTATATTTTTAATTAACTAATCAGATTTATATATTGCTCTTTTGTTTATTGAATTATGAATATTGTAGGTCCGGAAGCAACACTTAGAACGAACCATAGCCTTCTTGGTTGAGGAACTCAAAGTTGTCCAAGGACCACAGGCAGAGCAGAGAGTGTTTTTTGTTTCTGCCAAGGAAGTTCTTCAGCAACGCCTGAATGAATCTAAAGGCCAACCAAATAACAGTAAGTTTTTATAAAATGTATGTTAAATTTGAAATTCATACAGCTTTATCATTGCCAGATCTGAAAGCTCTCTTTGAAAATATATAATTAAATTTAGTAGCAAAAATTTGTGAGAGATTTCCTTTTTATGCCACTTGC
>NC_051406.1:45910414-45910799 GCF_015228065.2 Penaeus monodon | reverse complement strand
GGACAGATTTTTAGGTGAGGTCTTTGGTTTGATTTGTGAACTAAGGAGAAGTGGGACTAAGTTTGTTAGAGACCACTTTTTTATGATTTTATGATGACCTTTATTCCTGGGTGCTATCAATATGAGTGAGTGCCTGCTGCTGGGGACCATTTGTGAATCACACATAGTAGGCAACCCAGTCAGAGCAAAGGCAGAAAATGTAAGAGTCTCACATATGAGACGACTGGCAGTGGGCAATATTCTGGCTGTCTCACCAGTGCCTTCTTTCTTGGGTTAACTTAGCATCATAATTGTTCATTATTATTAACATATCCAGAAAAACAAGCAGATATAAACTAATGTGTAGAAATATTATATTGGTATGTAGATGGCATAAATTGATCCA
>NC_051406.1:45910184-45910262 GCF_015228065.2 Penaeus monodon | reverse complement strand
ATGGGTGTTGTAATCATTGTGTTTCTGAATGTAAGGAGACCAAGTACCACTTTATCAGGCAAAAAGGTCCTGAGCAAG
>NC_051406.1:45909966-45910092 GCF_015228065.2 Penaeus monodon | reverse complement strand
AAAACACCCACCCACCCACAAACCACTTGTTCTTCTGAAAGTTATTTTTTATTGGTTACCAGTTAACTAGTTCATATAAAATTCTCATGTTACTTCCAATTTCCAAAACCTCATATGAATTACTTT
>NC_051406.1:45909510-45909721 GCF_015228065.2 Penaeus monodon | reverse complement strand
TCCACAGCCTCAGGGTACCCAGATGGATTTACAAGTCGTTATTTTGAATTTCAAGACTTTGAAAGAAAATTTGAGGAATGCATCTCAAAGACAGCAGTTATCACCAAATTTGAGCAGCACACACAGCGGGGAAAGAGTATTTCAGGGTAAGACCTCAGCTAATATATTTTATATATTAGAACTACTTACATTATTAGACATCCATTTATTT
>NC_051406.1:45908968-45909092 GCF_015228065.2 Penaeus monodon | reverse complement strand
CAGAAATTCTTGCGGTGTGGGAAAATATTTAGATATCCAAGGGACATGGTTACTTTGAAGAAGAATCTGTGTTGATTTATCTAAAATTGACTTTGTCCATGTCTGAGAAATTGAATGACATACA
>NC_051406.1:45908279-45908871 GCF_015228065.2 Penaeus monodon | reverse complement strand
CAGGGAAATCCAGTTAATAGTGGGGAGAGTTATGGAGCGATCATGGCAGGAAAGGGAGGAAAAAATGTCTGAGAGACACAGCCTTTGGGCAAGGCTGGACCACACAGAGAAAGAGCTGCATGCACTTACAACGCAGATGAAGGAGAAGATTTGTTCCATTGTGGAAGATGTAGAAAGGAGAGTAAGTATGTCAGTCCGTGGATTTGTGTGTATATGATGCAGCAAATGGCATTAATGAGAACTTCCTGTTTCTAAAGTAAAAAACTTATAAAGTGTATCAGTAATTACGATATATTTCTGTCTTTGAATATATTTTATGATATCTGGTAGTGATATGTATGGTGCATATTTACATACTACTTCAATTTTATCATTACAGGTATCAAATGCACTAAATGAAGAAATAAGGCGTTTGTCTGTGTTAGTTGATGAATTTAATGAGCCATTCCATCCAGACCCTCTTGTGCTGAATGTCTATAAGAAAACCTTGCATGCACATGTTGAGTCTGGCTTGGGGTCAAACTTGCGAGCAAGACTTTCCTCTGCTTTGGCTTTGAATATTGAAAGTAGTCAAGCAGAAATGACAAGTAAG
>NC_051406.1:45907384-45908229 GCF_015228065.2 Penaeus monodon | reverse complement strand
GGTTGGCGTGGTAAAGTTCATAAAATTTTTTCTTTTTGAAATCCCCATCAGATCATGTAATGCTATAGTACTAATGTATATTTTTGTTACTTTGGTATTCTCATTAGTAGACAAAAATAAAAAATAGAATAAATAGAATAAATTGATTTAGGATGTATAGAATTTTTTAAGTGAAGAATTTTATCTTGATAACATTCTCATTAATCATTCTGTTATTGTGATTAGATACGAATGTGTGTTTTTGATTGTCATTAGCTGTATGATTAAGGTTCATTTAACAGTGATGTCTATACACATCAGGATGAATGTTTTTTGTACTGATAATGCAACCCACTTAGGTCAGTGAATTTAGCCTAAGTGTATATGAGGTCTCTGCAGCTGTAAAGAGAGTACTGACAAGTATTATTTTTGCAGACCGCATGTTAGCCCTTTTGGGTCCAGAGCGTCGTGACTTAGCAAATACGATGCTCCCAAGGAGAGAACCTTTCGAGATTCTGTATCGCTTGAATTGTGAAAACTTGTGTGCTGATTTTCAGGTATGAATAACTTTCAAAAGTACTTTCCATACTCAGTGGTATACAGTTTATGGGTAGGCCACAGATGGGTTGCCCTGGCCTCAGAATTATAGTAAAGATGATAAGAATAAGGGTAATAATAATGTTAGTAATGATGAGTAGGTAAAATGGTGATCATAAAGCCGTAATAAACTACTAAATTTCCCTCACTCACAAAATCTCCCTAAGATTGAACATCATGAATGGTCCAGCATAATTGGACCTAATTCACAGTTGCTTGCAATACTGTCATTTAAGATGAGTTTCAGTATAGATTTTATTAAGGGACCA
>NC_051406.1:45906364-45906656 GCF_015228065.2 Penaeus monodon | reverse complement strand
TACATTTGAAGAAAATTAGTGATTTGACACCAGTGCCCTAGAGTGTGACAGCTTGTTCGGGAAATAATAAAAAGCAGGCAAATTAAAGATAGAGACACAGGCCTTTTTTGTTAGCCTCATGCATCCAGGGTAATGCACATCACTCAGTCAGCAGTTGCATCAAATGAAATAAGTTTATAAATTTTTACAGTAAAATTACGACGAAATCATGTGCTCATAGAATTCACTTGAATCAATATCTGGCAACTCTTTGGCATATATAACCTCACAACAAGCTGTGGTGACAACAACC
>NC_051406.1:45905974-45906240 GCF_015228065.2 Penaeus monodon | reverse complement strand
CCTCTCTCTAACGTAAGTGTTCAGCAAATTATCTCTGTTTTCAGAGAGTATTTGCATTTCCACTGCCCTCAATGGTTTTTGTAGAGGTAAATATTTTAGCTGCCATATCTCTTTCTTTTTTTCATTTTCTTTTTTTCTCTTTCTTTTTTTCATTTTCTTTTTTTCTCTTTCTTATAACTTTGTAAATTCTTATACAGATTTATTCATTTATGTTGCATTTTTTAGAGTAGAGAGTATGCACTTTTTGTTTACATTTTGAATGTTCA
>NC_051406.1:45905843-45905936 GCF_015228065.2 Penaeus monodon | reverse complement strand
GCAACTCAAATAATGGAAAGAATATTTAAAAACTTATTCTAGATGATAAATGAGAGATGTTACTGATTTTTTTTTTTTTACTTTCGTTGTTTA
>NC_051406.1:45905460-45905652 GCF_015228065.2 Penaeus monodon | reverse complement strand
AAGAGTGTTTATAGCCTGGAAAACATGGTGTGCCAAACAAAAAAAACAAAAAAATTATTTCAGTTATTTATTCACAGAATGAAATCAGACTTATGATTTAACATCTCTATTATAATACCAAAAAAAAAGGGGTGGGGGTATCCAGATATGACAGTAATAATACCCTTAATGTTACTGGAACATTAGCACAAA
>NC_051406.1:45900224-45904922 GCF_015228065.2 Penaeus monodon | reverse complement strand
AACTAGGCGATAACATGAGTTTTTTATTAATACCTTTGTTTGGGGGTAAGGATTTAGTATGCTCAGTTGTTTAGTGGGGCTATGAGGGCCCTGGGTAAGGCAAGCATTTCCACCTTTAGTGTGTGCTGCTAGTGCCCTGGGTAACATAAGCATTTCAGCCTCGAGGTCAGAGGTGGAAATGTTTGCTCTATCCGCTGGCAGCCCACACTATGTCATGAACTATAGTTATGATATTACATTTTAAGTGTATAGTAATAAAGCTTTGTGAATGTGAACTTTTAAAAATATTTTATATTGTGTTATGACAAATTGGTTGTATAATTATTAATTTGCATAAATTATGTGGTTAGTTTGTGTTCCCTTTTAAATTTTTTGTCTTATTCATTCATTTCTTTTCTTTGCAGGAAGATATAGAGTTTAAGTTCTCCTTGGGCCTGGTGTCCCTGGTTCAGAGAGTGTTAGGAAAAGCTAGCAACAGAATAGTGAACTCTAGACACAAAGAAGGTGTAAGTAGAAATACAGTGATCTTGATACATTTCTGTTAGTATAGTGAACAAAAAACATGCAAACAAAAAATGTTAGTGGCAAACAAAATGAAGACTTGTTCAAATCCAGGCTTGCCCTATAAAAAGACTTATTCTAGAGGTCACTGACCTCTTTACTCTTATTTGATGCAATTACAGATTCCAAGAAGTGTGCCAATGACACCTCTGACTCCAAGCAATGAACCTCAGTTTGGTGTGTCTCAGGATGACTGGTCCATCATCAGTCGCTTTGCTCTTGCCAGTGTAGGCTCCCAGGGTACTATGGGCCTTGCACTTGCATTGGGATTGGTAAGACAGTTCCTATATTGTCTTTCTTTGATTTATAAAATAATATGTCCTAGATTGGAACAGTTTTTCATTCTTCTAAAATTTATATAGAAAATATGTGAAGAATGTTCATTTATACCCAGATGTTCAAGACTGTTGGCTGGCGGCTGATAGTGCTAACTGGTGGGGTGTATGGATGCCTGTATGCCTATGAAAGGCTGACTTGGACCAACAAAGCAAAGGAGCGTGTTTTCAAGAAGCAGTATGTTGATCATGCCACACGCAAGTTAAGACTGATTGTGGATCTAACATCGCATAACTGCTCTCATCAGGTTCAGCAGTAAGGCAAAATTTAATTGCATCATTCTTATCATGATTATATTATAAGTAGGATATTCATATCTGAGGATTTTTTTTTGTCTTTATATTTGAAGTTGAATTTTTGCCATAATGATGCAGATGTTATCATGAAGATAATTTTAACATATTGTACTGTAACTCTTTCTAAAGGGAATTGAGTGGCACATTTGCTCGTCTGTGCCGCCTTGTTGATGAAAGCACAAGTGAGATGCAGAGAGATGTGCGCTCTTTGGAGCGAGAAGTACAGCAGCTTGAGGACATTTCAGCAACAGCAAAGAAATTGCGGAACAAGGCACACTACTTGGCTAATGAGTTGGATATCTTCCAGCAGACATACCTCTCTTCGGATGAATGAGTCATTTGTGTGTGTGTCTTGCTGTGTAAAAGATAGATCTACTTAATTTGTACTTGCACACATGCTCTTTGTAATGAATATCCATTTCCATTATTTTGTTATAGTTAGTTATATGTAAAGAATAATATCTTATAATGTCAGATAAGTGACATACTTCATATTGATATGAGCCATAATAATGGCCGAAGCTTTAGGTGGTACAAACATGTAAGATTTTATAAAAGGTACTATAGACAACATTATTCCACATTCTTCTGCTAGTTTTGATGCTGTTAATCATTGGTGTTCTGAATTATTTCTTTTCAGTTGTATGTGTTTGGTCAAGCCATTAGGTTTGACATTTAGTTTCTGCCATTCTTTAAAAACCTGAGAAAGTTATATATTAAGAGGGAGAGAGCACTGTAAAAAGTTGTTGGATACAATACTTACCCACAAAGTTATAGTTATAGTTGCAGTTATAGTCATCAATATAAGGTTAATGCCTCATTCAAGTGAAAATAAAACAAATAAAATTATCAAGAATATAAATTGGTCTTGATATAACTGGGAATTCTAAAAAGTTGTAATATATATGTGCCATATCCCCCCAAATTTGATAAATTGTAGAACTGTATAGTAGGTGTGTATATAATGGTGCATTAAAGTGAGAAACTTACCCAGATTTTTTGCTTGAGATTAGGCAAACACATTCTTGTAAATACTGTCTTGCTAAGATTTTTATGATGTTGAAAGCATATACATGATAAGTCTTGGCCTGCTTGAAGTAGGAACCCCACACAAAATGTTTGTGTTTTCCTAGTGTTTCTGGCTAGCCTAAAGCAAAAAGTCTGTGTGAGGGTACTTGCCAAATAACATAATCAGTCACATTCAGCCACTTGGTAAACTCTGCTCCAGTCAGATTTACTTGTGCAGATCTATAATGGTATCTGTAAGTAAATAACATTGAAGTTAGAAATTGCTATAATATATTTGAAGTTGAAGTTGTACTTACTGATTCATAACATAATATATTCAATCATTGCTTACCTCGAAGCCTGTGTCATGAATTTGATTTGTAAATAACCCAGAATATTTGGTGGCCTAAGAATTATCACTCCAAGCTTATGTGAACTTCAAATGTCTCTTCATATTACAAGAAAAGTAGTTGGGCATGTAAAAGGCTGTATTCTTTTATCAGTCATGAGCTACTGCCATAGTGTAAAGGAAAATTTTTAACTTTATAAAGCTATTACAAAATAAGCATACTTGGAGAGACCATTTACTTTATTAGTGATATTTTTGCTAAATTTGGAAGTCTAACTGAAACTGATTTATCAGTAAAGAAAGATCAGTCATACAATGTAAGAATATTAATTGGGAAGTATATCAATAATGTTTTATACAGATTTGCTTCCTTTATATTAATTTAAAGATTTACATCTGTGATCCTAATTGTATACTGATTATGCACTCCAGGCATTTGTGCTGATACTAGGGTATAAGCCAGATGATTTTTCATTCAGATAACATAATATATATCATTTATGTCTGTTTATTGGTTTGGTTTAAAATCACCCTTCAGGGCTGAGTAACAGTGAAATAAGTAAACTCCTATTTTGATTTGCATATAAAGAATGGTAATTACTAATTAACTTCAGTACACCAGTCCTCACAAAGTAATTCTGGATTTCATGACTGTTTTTACATTTACTGTTCCAACATTATAGAAGTTTTCTGATAGTAAAGGCCTTGCAGATGATAAAGATACAACATGTTGATTTGTTTACAAAAGACATTAATGAAAGGAATCCATGAAGCTAGTAATTCATATATAAGAATATAGCACTTACCTTTGAATTTTTTTGGTTGGCAACACTTTTCAATAACAATAAATGATACAGACTAAAATAATGAATGTATGAATGTCAGCAGCATTTAAGTATGTCTGTATACATTTACACTTAGTTCCACTGTTTCAGTTTTTTTCTCTTTCTCTCTGGTTCTCTCTTTTTAGGGGCTGTGAGTGTGATATAATTTCCTTATAGGTTATTTCCCTTTTGTTTTAAGATGCACTCGCATTGCCATTGGAACCACAGTTTGTGAAGGTTATAGACTGAATTTACCATAGGTTACTGAGTTTGCTCATATCACATACTCGCAAAAATAGTAATTTTACATTTTAAAACTTAGATGATGTGTATACATTATTCATATATTTATGAAATGTGAAGTGACTATCTTTGATGCAAAGTCAAACTTTTTTTTTATACTGAGGAGAACAGTTTCAAATAAGGTCTAAAGGTTATTCAAATATGGTTTCAGTTTGATAAGTTATTTAAAATTAGGTAGAATGAAATTACACAATGTCACTTCAAAGCCTCCTGAAAGTTTTATTTATCATAGATAAGGCAGTGACTCAAGGAAATATTGCCTCTAGGTTCATCTTTGTAGCAACATTTTGTAAGTATTATAGATATTGCTTATATGTTAATGTTTGAACTGTAATAGATTAATTCTGGTTTGTCATTTGGTGTTTAAGAAAGTGAAATGTGCAGTTAGAGGCAACTATTCAAATTTTGATTGCATTGTGTTCCTTTTGTAGTATAATGTATTAGGCTCTAGTCAAGTGTGTGAATGTCAGCAGAAGCATGGTATATGAAATTGAAAATCCATTAACATGTAATTCTTTTAAGAGAAGGTTATAAGCCATTTTGAAATTGTTAAGTTTGAAGTTACATAAACATTGTTATAGCATGACTTTTTTCATATTGATTTATTTAAATCTGACTTTAAAAAGTGCATTGAGATATTCTCATGTGACTGATATTTGGCCTTGCTTATGAGAGTGGTTGTAAAGTAGTCAAGGTTCATTATTCTTTACATATTGGTAATATATTAATGTATATGAAAATGTTGTGAGTATTATTTCATAGAAAGATTTATTTGTATATACTTCAGTTATTATTTATTTTATTTTTCCTATTAGGTAATGATGGTTTGAGAACTGCTTGTTGCCATTTGAGGAACCATTGCAGCCGTCATGATAGTCACTTTAGACTCTTAGAGATGTACAGTCTATTGTAGTGTAAATATTAACTGGGTGAAGTTATGTGGAGGAAATAGAGAATTTCCTTTTATCTTTAGTTTTAATAATCCCCTAGTTATTGATTTTCTAATCCCCTAATTATTGAT
>NC_051406.1:45899300-45900056 GCF_015228065.2 Penaeus monodon | reverse complement strand
AATAGTGCAGAAGTGGCCAGTTATTGTGTGGGGCTCAGGTCATCATTCTGTCATCCTTTCCAAACTTCAGGTTGAACACCTCCATTGCAAAAAAGTCACTTGTGACATTGAAGATGTATGCCTTAGTGCACTTGTACCGTTTTATTTTTTGCAGGAATTAATTCCTGTGTATTAAGAAAATCAAGACGATCTTGTCATTTTTGGTGTTCAATGCATTCCGAGACTTGATATTTATGGAAATATGTACATGAAAACTTGTAAAATAAAAGGTCCTCAAAAAAAGCATATTTTATTATAATAGTGTCTCATCACACTTAAATCCTTTCACGACAAAATGACAAATACTACACAAGTGTTTTTTTTACTACAAAAATTATGTATTGAATTATCATTGTATAACTACCTAAAATCTTAGAATATTTGTTGTGAAGTGCTAGTTGAATAGTTATTCAATATATCTTTTGACTCATTACTATATATCTACCCAGAAAAGATAGGATTTAAATATGTAACCTGTGGTACATTGGCACTATGGCATACTAAATTAGTAAGCATACATTTGATAAGGCAACTCTTCAACATCACTGTCAGAAGCACGAAGGGATTCGCCCAAAATTCAGCTCAAAAAGGAGGGTCGTCCCTCCAGGACAAGTGGCACTGCCATTTGGCTTGCAGGGTTGATCGGCTTGCACTGGGGGCATCAGTGTGGCAGTGTTACTAAGAACCTAGAGAGCAGCAGCAATTACAGGATGCAGG
>NC_051406.1:45895771-45895917 GCF_015228065.2 Penaeus monodon | reverse complement strand
GGTAGAGCAGAAAAAAGTATCAACGCATTGAATTTTTTACAACGCTTGGGAGAGCCGTACAGACTCGGCACGCGTTGGTTATTTTATTGGTTATTTTACGTCATCGTTGAAACTTCGCCCTGAAAGCAAGCGTGAAATTCGTTACA
>NC_051406.1:45895600-45895715 GCF_015228065.2 Penaeus monodon | reverse complement strand
ATTCAGATATCAAAGAAATAAACTATGAACACAGAACTTAGCTTCATTGTTGATAGAGTCATTGGAATACTTGGAAACTTTTTCTCTCAAACACAGTGTCACAAATTATTTCTTC
>NC_051406.1:45895361-45895541 GCF_015228065.2 Penaeus monodon | reverse complement strand
TATAAAATTTAAGAGAAATTTTGGAAAGTAAATGAAATTAAATAAACATGCCCATATAAAGCTGACAAAATTACAAAAAATATTTGTCGTTACTGTAATCGGACGATGCGTAAATTTCATATACCTGGGGTAAGACCTCATAGCGAGGCTGAAACTGATACAATTTAGCCACGGCAGTTG
>NC_051406.1:45895221-45895342 GCF_015228065.2 Penaeus monodon | reverse complement strand
GTGCTGACCGATTTATGTACTTTATACTTCTTGTGTTGTATATAGTTAAAAATAAATGTCATGTCTTTATTTCCATGGACACAAATGAGAGACACTGGCAGAGAGGGGTGGGTGGATGTGG
>NC_051406.1:45894184-45894495 GCF_015228065.2 Penaeus monodon | reverse complement strand
TATCTGTACAAGTCGAGCGGCCATTGTTGATACTGAAGGGCACTGGGTGGCATGAGGTGTTTTTAGTTTTTCCTCAACTCGCCCTATGCCTGGCAGTGCATTCACTAGCCAACCAGCACCAACGAGGATTAATGACGTCATCAACCAAAGTCCATCGCTTTGGAGTTTGTACTCTACCAATTCTGGCTTAAATTAGTATTATCATCTGTTAACTGTTATTCAGTATTGCTGAAACAGCTAAAACTGTTAAACGAATTGTTTACAATTTGAAGCATACCTAAAAAAAAGTGTTTGTTTGTGTGTATGAGGAT
>NC_051406.1:45893917-45894130 GCF_015228065.2 Penaeus monodon | reverse complement strand
GGGAGCCACTGATCTAAATTGAACCAATGTAAAATCTTGCTGACATGTGCATGTCCTAGATTGAGGAGTTGCCATCATCATGTTGGGGGATTCTATCCTTCCACAAAACCTGTAGATATGACTTATAGGGATTTAGAATAATTTCATCTACAAGCTTCACATGATGCCCTGTCAGAAATTAGATCTCGAGCAGTAATTGGGTTCCTGCTGGGA
>NC_051406.1:45892806-45893012 GCF_015228065.2 Penaeus monodon | reverse complement strand
CAGTTAGACAACTTATCTTCATTGTGATGTGAAAGACAAGGTTATAGAAAAGCCTTAGATTCTCTTCACGAAAAGGATGAGCATTTATTCCGATATCACAGATTCTTAGATTTGCTTTACTATAACCTTCTTTGATGCCAAACATCCAGCTAAACAATTCTTTTAAGAATTATTATTCCGATGATTCACTTACTCTCCCGTATGTA
>NC_051406.1:45892182-45892296 GCF_015228065.2 Penaeus monodon | reverse complement strand
TGATTTACTTTCGTGTAAAAAAAAATCCTGATAATTTTACGCACCTCCTCCCCAACACTGCTTTAAAAAGCTTCTGTTTATCTTGTATGTGGGACTTCAAAAACACAATATTAA
>NC_051406.1:45891706-45892160 GCF_015228065.2 Penaeus monodon | reverse complement strand
TTTTGTGCTGTGTAAATTACCACGCATTTACAATAATTTCTGTACTGGGGATCTATGAGGAATAATGCATTTTACACTTCATTTTTGCCTGAAGATGAAGGTATTTCGTATTATCATTTCCTCTTTGTATATAGAGCATGAGCTATGGAAAGGAGAGTTATTCGGGAAAATTAATTACAGTTCATCATTTTACAACATTTGACTGAATCTTAAGAAATATTACTCAGGGTGAACCTTCCAAGGTGCCGGTGACCGTTGGAGGCGTAGCAATAAGCCAGATGAGATCCGTGGCTTTCCATTGGTTGTTACGCCTAGAAGGCTGACTGCTGATTGATCAATCAAATATCAATCTGCCCTCTCTTGACATTCCATGGCATAAACTTCCAATGTAAACATTGAGCTTGCATTGTAAATTTTTTTGAGAATGTATGGTTTACAATGCAGTAAGATCAGC
>NC_051406.1:45890814-45891640 GCF_015228065.2 Penaeus monodon | reverse complement strand
CCAAGGCCAATTAAGCCATTCTTCGAACTCCTTTGCTGAGAGCAATAGTGCATGGGGTAATAATATACGTGTCTTAGCTTCGTCTTGGTTGGATATCAAGGCAAGTTATGGTCACACCTTTCATATAACAGCGGCTATTGCAGCCATCCTTTCTAATGCCCAAGAGGTACAATTTTTGAAGAAGTTTCAGGCCTCAAAAATGTTCCACTGTGTAGTGGTTGAAGTACAAGCAGCAAGATGTATATAGCCCTGCTTGGAAATAAACGAAAACGTAAAGTTGTAATTAATTAGTATCGTAAATAATTTGGACTGGTTATGCGAGCACAATTTACGTGTAAGATACCGCAAATTGAAACGACATTGATAAAATAATTAGACATATCTTGTAAGTAAACATTAGTTTCAAGACCGAATCAGTCACTGGATTACCTCATTATTGTAAATCAAATGAGAGATAACAGTTATTTCTGTGTAAAAAGGCACATATCGCTTGCTGTATACACTATAGTTTCTGGGAATTTTTTTGCTTAGCCTATAACAACAAATTCCACAAATTCCCCACCTTATTATTACATTTTTTAAGGACAGGGAAGTTGTATCTACTAAATTAATGATATGTTAAATTTTGACCCGTGTGTTTTCAGCGGCTAGAAGCCGCCTGACTTGAGCGTTAGTTGGCAAACCTTCCCTAATATTACTTAGTGTTGTCTTTCTCCTCCAGCCTAATCTTAATCTTGGCTTTCTGTCTGCATATTCTTATCCAAATAACTATCGATTTTAGTTTTACCGTTTAACAGGAAAGGTTTAACTAATAAATTTCCTATCA
>NC_051406.1:45890556-45890623 GCF_015228065.2 Penaeus monodon | reverse complement strand
TCAGGAAATGGGTTTAGGAGCAAGTTCGACAAATCGAGAACCAGTGGTCGGGATGATGTTGATCATT
>NC_051406.1:45886786-45887106 GCF_015228065.2 Penaeus monodon | reverse complement strand
GGTAAGTTTAAATACCCCGTCAGCATGAGGCCTGCCCGCCCGCCCGCCCTCAGCAGCCTGACATTTTTCGCGCAGATCCTAATAGCCTCCAGCTGGCGTCTTTGTTTGCTTCTCTCCGGCCTTAAGGGTGACTTCATGGCCGTATTATGTGTTCGGTGCCGCTCCGTCCGCCTTTGTCTCCGGGGGCGCGACTGAGGTGCTCTCAGGGGCTGCAGGAGGCGCCCTGGCGCGCCCTCGTGGTGCTCACCAACTCTCGCTTCATCCCCGAGACGCTCTCCCTGTATTTCTCCAATATGACCAGTGCATGTGTACTTGCATTC
>NC_051406.1:45885390-45886624 GCF_015228065.2 Penaeus monodon | reverse complement strand
CACTGAGGAACTTAGAATGATGAATATCAGAGGGATTCATGAATTAAAATCCCTCAATCTGGCACACTCACAGCTGGCAGACCCGCCGTAGTGTTGTGATAGTGCTGCCAAAATCCACTCAGCTGATGCCGCACGAGACAGAATCCCAGTATTCTGCATCTGTTCCTTGGCATGAGTTTTTTTACGTAATCAAATCTTCAGCTAATGCCGTAAGCTTTGAAATTAAAGCTAAACATTTCCCTGGGTTTATTGATATGCAATTTGATAACTTATAGACGATGATGTACTGTATATATATTTTTTGTTTTTATTCAAGCTATGTCTTGTACAGTCATATCTGATTTTATGCTATGTGGCCCAAACCACTGTGAAATACAATGTTTCCTTTAATGGACTCTTATTTTTTGTCTATGCATACTCTGTAATACAGTACTAGTGCGTGAGACTAAATAAAGAATGTGAGCTTGAATTTGAAAATAGATGAAGTTACTCTCTCATCGTTTGGAGTGGAAACGAAAGCGATAGTTAATCTTGGTGTTGACAAAGGTCTTGAACAGTATGCTGTAAGCCTTAAGTGGTAACCTAAAATTACCTGTACTTCTCACCCAATATGTTCCCACTCCTTTAAAAAAAAACGAAAACATTTTTCTTGACACAGCTGCCTCCGATCGAGAGTTAACGCCCCTTGGATGCGACCAGCCACCCTGCCATTGGGGTCAATGGGGTCGCCCCTTGCTTAAACGGGTAATTCTATACTTGGTTGCGTTTCGCTTAATCTCCTTTGCATATATCAAGTGTGTCAATATTAAGAAAATATGCCATCGCGCGCTGTGCGGACCAAGGTCTATGTAAGTACTAATATAGACCTTGGTGCGGACAACCTGATGCATCGCCGTGGTCGCCTGATAGGGGAGGAACTAAGTGTCTCAGCGTCTCATAAAAAAGATGTTTGGATCTGCTTATGGCACGTATTGTCTGTCCATCCTTATTCAGAAAGTCATGAGCAGACCCTGAGTTCTAAGATGAAATAAAGACGCGGCAGAACGAAGCCTTCGGCGCGAGAGTCAGTAGCGTTGCCGACACAACCTCCTGCAGGTCGGCTCGAAGAGGCGAGGCTGACGACGTGTGAGCGTGCGGGAGCGGCGGCCGAGCCTCTGGGGGAGGAAGAAAGAAAAGGTGGACCGAGGCAGACGGACACCGCCGAGGGCCGCCTGCGGCCAGGTGGAGGCTGCAT
>NC_051406.1:45885193-45885341 GCF_015228065.2 Penaeus monodon | reverse complement strand
CTCAGTGTGTCAGTGATGCTGGTGCTGGAAGGCCGCCATCTCCCGCGCCGCCCCACACTCTGTCAGTTACGGGATAATCTGCCGCTCCTGCTGCCCGCCTCAGCAGCAGCCGCCGGCCACACTGTGCTGCTATGAGTGTCACCAAGTC
>NC_051406.1:45884552-45885160 GCF_015228065.2 Penaeus monodon | reverse complement strand
AGGGTGGAGAGGCACCACATCCTGGTAGCATGAGGGTGCCCCCACCTCCACCCCCTGTCTGCCGGGGCTCCTCCAGACGCACGGTAAGTCCAACATGGCGCCTACACCCGCCACCATCCCTTGCCTTGGCCTGACGGTGTCAGCCGCTCTCCCAAGGCCACTTCCAGTAAACAAACGCGTCAGCCTGCACCGTGGCTCTCCGTCAGCGCCCTCGCAGGCGTGTCAGCAGGCCGTACAAAGGCTTTCATGCCCCTCGGCAGAGCCAGCATCCAATGCACAGGCTTTTCGGTGTCAATGTCTGCTACCTTCTCTCAGAGCAAATTTCCCCAGCAACGTTTCCCAGCTCACTCGCCGCCCGCTGCGAGTGTTTCCCGAACATCGATACGTGGCACTCGTTTGCATTCGCCTTCCGTCCCGCTCCGTCATGCGCCTCCCGCTGGCGCTGCAGGCGAGCCAGGTCGGCCGAATTTGCCGACCTGGCTCCCAGTCAGGATACTTACAGGAAGCTTTGCAGGCCGGAGTGCCAGCCTTCTCCGGCGATGGCGTCTCTGGCATCTGTCAGAAAGTAGCTACAGAAGGGAACCCTGGAATTGCATTAAAATATTTCT
>NC_051406.1:45882046-45882756 GCF_015228065.2 Penaeus monodon | reverse complement strand
ACCAATTTAAGACACTTTCGTGACAAGGTAGTAAAACTGTACGTTAAATATCATTTTAGAACACTACCATTCAGGCCTTTGGGCACTACAGTACAAACTTCAAAAAAATGCCAATATTACTGAGGATCTGAAGCTTGGTTATATATGGACTGTCGTTGAGGCTAAAATAACAGCGACAATCGGGCAACCTGTCGAGATGGAGGCCAAACCTGGTTACCTAAAAAATTTGCTCCTATAAACCTTTGCAACTGTCATGTGGAAACATAATGGTAAACTACTAGCTGAACAAGTTCTCGACGAGCATATGGTGCCGGAATTATGGTTTGTAATGCAGGATACGAAGGCACAAGGAGAATGGGTGGCTGAGATCACACTTGCAACCACAAAAACATCAATCCCAGTTGCCAAATACATATTGATTCCGAAAATTATCACTGATTCTAAGTACAAATTATTTTACTTCAGTTCAGAACCCTCCAAAACAAATATCAAAAGCCTAACAAAAGATCTTGATTCCTTGCCAGATGCTAGATCAAAGGACAGACGATTAGAGATCATTATCGCAGACGAATCAAATCATACTGAGATGGCGATCTTTGGGATTGGTCTTTTATTGATAAATCTCTTCATTTATAAGGTTACCTGTATCTACTTGTTAGAAGCAAAACAGGCTTTGGCACGTGAAATGGAGAAATATCTGTCATAAGAGA
>NC_051406.1:45875502-45875631 GCF_015228065.2 Penaeus monodon | reverse complement strand
ATGGTCATGGTCATGGGAAAGAGAGGGAAGGGAAGCCTAAGACTAGTGATAATATCCAAGAAATTAGTCTGTGGTTAGAGCGAAAAGGCTGGCAGATGACGGAAGCAAGTGGAGGCTGATGGTGACAAG
>NC_051406.1:45875263-45875432 GCF_015228065.2 Penaeus monodon | reverse complement strand
TATTGGTCAGAACCGAATACTCATTGAGCACGTATATAATTGCGCACTGTTTAGACGAAATGCGCAATGAATGTTTGCGATTACGGTTAAGCAGTGGGTAAAAAATAAGGATTTGTCAAAACCTCGTCGATCGAAATGTTTAAGGTTACATTAGGAAGCGCGGCTGAGG
>NC_051406.1:45874879-45875223 GCF_015228065.2 Penaeus monodon | reverse complement strand
GGCGAAGAAGTGCGGGGGGGGGGGGGGGAGTTGGCACAAGGCGATGGTGATGAGGAAATTTCCGATTTTGCGAGAGTGGGAGAGGACGCGTCGGTTTGCCGGTGTCAACCCAGGGGAGAGGGACGTCGGTACTACTGTCGACAGGGCGGGCGTGCGAATGAGAGTCGGCCTCTGGCGAGGGCGGGAGAGGCAGCCGCGGGACGGGAGTCGCCGGCGGGGCGGAGGGAGGCGCAAGGGACGACCTGTCTCGCCGCCAGTTCGCCGTCGTGGTTCCTCAGCCTTGTCAACTCGCCTCCTCATTTGAAGCAGGTGAAAGGTTCATGACTGCAGAACAAGAAGAGTGA
>NC_051406.1:45874365-45874675 GCF_015228065.2 Penaeus monodon | reverse complement strand
TGATATGGGATCTTGCCTTTGTGGGCGCCGGAGCAGCAGCGTCCGTGGCACCTCGATGGCAACGTCTCGGGTGCCATGTCCCTCGCCCGCTTCTGAGTATTCACTCCTATTAAACATCTGTGGATACTGTTGCCATAAAGAAACGCATTTTCTGTTTTCCCTGCTACAGAGTGAGTAACGTACACAAATTTCAAAATTCTGTTGCGTAAAATATAAAAGCGAAGTTGACGGACGCTTTTTCGATGGCACAGTAGCCCCGACAACGTTCGGAAATCAAAGTTCACAAGATCTCTGATGTATGTGTGTAAGG
>NC_051406.1:45871031-45871795 GCF_015228065.2 Penaeus monodon | reverse complement strand
GCTCTATATCTCTGTTTTACGGTCCAGCTCTTTTCAGAATAGAGAGGGGATTGCTTACCAAGATTTAGTGCCAAAGAATTCGGCCTCTGGGAGAGATCACTGCCTGACTGCGGTGAATTCCCTGCACTCCCTGTACACGCAGGTGATTTTTTATTTCATTTTAGGACAGGCTTTTACTTTAGCCCCTTGGTTATGTCTTCGGGAAACTCGTCCACGATGATAGGTTGTTTAGGCCATGCAAAAGTGCAAAACTGAGCAAGGTCGGTCGGTCGAATTCTCCTCTCAGCAAAATCAGTCGCCCTGAACTCTCACACTATTACGGCATCTGTCACAAAATCGATCAAAAATCGTGTCCAGTTAGGGACCTCTGGCGTTCCTTTCCCCGGCCTTCGTGTGCTATTATAGTTTCCCAGGATGAGCACGAAGGGAACAATTTATTGACGTCACACTACGCTTTGTTATTAGCACACTAATAACATAGCATAACAATCATAACGCAGACTCGGCAGTTTTTGTGCCAGCTGTTGTAGTTACAGGACTCGGCTTAGTTGTGTGCTGTGCCGATGGTAATGGTAGTGCTGGCGGGGGCGGTCGTAATAGCAGAGTAGCTCTTTCATCATCTGCACGGAGATGAACCCACTGATGCAGTATAAAAGTTTTAGAAAATCCACAGCACCAGTTGTTACTATTAGGAAAAGTAAGAGCAGCGTTTTTTGAAGTCTGATGCAAGTAATGACAACAATAGCTGGTAATTATACTTCTGT
>NC_051406.1:45870521-45870997 GCF_015228065.2 Penaeus monodon | reverse complement strand
CATATTCGACTTCATCGAACAAACTTGTAACGTATGGAGGCTAGACAGAAATTCAAAATTCCTCCCTGAAATAAGATATCCTATCTATCCGAGGAGAGATTCAATAGCGCTGAAATAGCATGATATGGGGCACTTTATGGCACGGGGAATCGTGTAAAATAGTCCGTGTAAAACGACACCACACCTGCGGCCGCGGGAGAAGCACCTACAACGGTCGCGATGCTTAAGCCGCCTCCAGACTGAGGCTAAAAGGCTAAAAAAAAGCAAGTTGTGTATCATATTACAATCAGATGCTTCTTTTGGATTAAAGTTAGAGACGTCCATTGGTGACAAGTGCGAAACAATAGGTAGTCTCCTTTCTGTTTTTATTCACTTTAGATATTTTCACTCACTTGCATATTTTTGGAAAGAAATATTTTTCAAAATCATCGCCTTTGCCGCGGGTGTCGACCATTCAATCTTCCTAAGGCCTTGGA
>NC_051406.1:45869829-45870118 GCF_015228065.2 Penaeus monodon | reverse complement strand
CGAAGAGCTGTCTTCGGTCCGTGTATTATACACATATATATAATTTAGGCTGCTGCCATAAATCAAATAGGATATCTATTCTCTGCAGCCATCTAATATAAAGGCTGCATAATCCAAATAGATATAGGACTACCGAATACCGTAGAACTAAGCAGTTAAAGATAGAAATGCTGCACCATATGAACCACAATGACATGATTTAAGGTCGTGTTATTCAAAAGCATATTTGGAGTAAGGTAAAGCACTAACATGGAAATACTGTTAACACCAGACGCGAAATGCACGACCT
>NC_051406.1:45869163-45869747 GCF_015228065.2 Penaeus monodon | reverse complement strand
CAGCAGTTTTATAGTATACCTGGTAAAGTCCTCTCCCACACTTTTTTGACCGAGCGATGAAAGTTGGAATCCCCGGGACATAAGTTTTGAGACGAAAAAAGGACCTGTCATATGAAATCTAGAGACTAGATAGACCCATGTAATGTCCACAGATCCTGAATCGACGAGTACTGACGAAGCCGTTGGTTAAGAATAAAACCTGATATGTAACATGTAAACATATAGCGTTAGTCTGCCTGAGTCTACGTATATCTACTTAATTTTCTGGCTTTCTATTTGTCTATCAATATTCTGTCTATAAGCGTAACTAATGCTTAGTAAATCGAAAAATGTTTTCTTGACTTGCAGTTGGAAACACGGAAGATTAAACAATATACCGCTTGACACAATATCCATACAGAAAACCGGCGGATGGATTCTGTGGAAATAAGTGTGTGTAAGTTAGACGGACATGATGATTTCTATTATGTGATGATTTCACACAAAAAAATGTAATGTAATAATAGCATAGCGATAACAATTACCTGTATGGTTACAGATACTGTACAGCCTATTTGCCGATTTGTCACTGTTTCCATGTATAT
>NC_051406.1:45868523-45869119 GCF_015228065.2 Penaeus monodon | reverse complement strand
TGCTTTTCTTGTAATTTATTAATATTACATTATTCTTGACTAATGCATTCATGCCAAAATGTGGATGAAGTTTACAACAGGTATTTCTGATGAGGTGAGGACAGGAGACATCAGTGAAACCTTACCATAATGATGCAGCCATAAATTTCCCCATACACCATTTCTTAAGAGACGAAAGTGTTTAGTATTCAAATGAATCCAGCCCCGTTGCAGCTCAGCCTACAGCGCCAAGTGACCTGAGGGAAGCCGCTGCCCAGCGCTCCCGCAGCTTCCCTCCCCCCCCAGGTGCAGCTCCGACTGCCTGCGGGCGTCCAACAAAATTTGGAGGCTGATCTGCTGATAAGCCTAAGTCTGCTGGGCTGAGATTGTACATTTGCGAGGTGGGAGCCTCGCGCGGCGACGTCCGCGGGGACGAACGGCGAGGCGCAGAACGAGGCAGGGCAAGGAACAAAACCTTCTCCGCTGGCATTCGGCTTTGGGAGGAGCAATCTCGTTTTGCTTCAGCTCGAGAGGCTTTGGTGTTCGTACAGATTACTTAATCCATGATTTCAAATGCAGTTGTGTTCACACGAAGGTGTTTTATACATCGAATATAG
>NC_051406.1:45868191-45868405 GCF_015228065.2 Penaeus monodon | reverse complement strand
CTTGTTCTCTTGAAATAACTCCTCACATTTCGTCCCGGGACGGACTAAAAAGCCCCGAGTGGTGATGTAAAAAGTCCAAGACTATTTATATAGAGACAATGATGGAACGTGAGATTACAGCGACGCGCCCCGGGCCAGGGGATGAAAGGCTCGGACGCCAGGCCAGGATGCCTGGAACAAATGCATGGGCGGACTCGCACGCGCGGGGGACATG
>NC_051406.1:45866473-45867132 GCF_015228065.2 Penaeus monodon | reverse complement strand
GTTAATGTTATATAACAAAGATCCCCTGATCTTATTTGAAAAGTATTTAACTGTTGTTAGATTTTCGGCAGACAAATTTCCTCTTTAATGCAAGTTTCCATGATTTATAATCAGACGGAGGAGGAAACGGAGGAAACCTCACTTCCTGCGAGTCGCTTACGAGGGGCTTCCATCGGCAAAACTAGTGATTGAAGAGGATATCTGCTTATACCATTAATGCTTACAAGGTCCTCTGAAGTGATAATCTTGCCAGCATTAATGTCAAACTGATGAAGATGTCTTATTAAGAACATTAAGTTGAAACGACTGTTCGAGTACCTCCACTAGTTCTCAAAGTTATTCAGATACTACACTAATAGCACCTTCTTGATATATCCAAGCCACTGCATCATAGAAAACGGATGCTTTGAGATTACAGTCCGTATTTCGCAGATGAAAACGGACTCCCGTTGTCGCACATGGCAAGGGGAAGGCGCAGGTCGACGCGAGAAAGTTCCCCTCAGACGTTCCCTGACTGGCCTTTAGGTAAGATGACCACAGTGGTGTGACGGAAATATCTGCAAGAGGTGTGCAGACACCTCCCTGTAACACATTATCGAGAGCAGAGGAAAAGGAATCGTATCATTGGTATGGCATTTTAATTAGTCATGTAATATCCT
>NC_051406.1:45866186-45866371 GCF_015228065.2 Penaeus monodon | reverse complement strand
GTGTGCGTGCGTGATGAAAGCGTAACAGCAAGGGAGGCCTGGCCTTCGGGAGCCGCTTCGGGACACGGAAGGACAAAGAACAAAAAGCACATTATTCATGCAAAAATCGGAAAAGCGAAACTAGGCTCGGGACATTTTAGTTCGTGGCGAATTAGACCTTGAGAAGGAGAGGGAAACCTCAGGGC
>NC_051406.1:45863239-45863395 GCF_015228065.2 Penaeus monodon | reverse complement strand
TCACGCACTGTGTATGCGTGCACACCCACACTCGTGGCACGGACGAGGCAAAAAGGCACAAGCATACATTTGTGTATCTCGCACACCACGAGAGCTCAGGCGACTCTCCACCGGCAAACGAGGCAAATCAAGCAAGGTCGATAAATAAAGAAATGC
>NC_051406.1:45862963-45863184 GCF_015228065.2 Penaeus monodon | reverse complement strand
GGCCGGCAGCGCCGTTGTCTTGTATCACTCCGAAATATTTCAACCTCCATTGTTTGATGATAAAAGAAGTCCCTAAGAAAAACGCGGACACTTCTCTTATGCCAATTGGGATGCGCGAACGCCAGCCTTTGTGCAGCACCAGCACACTGTGTCCCGCCCGAGGCAGCAGCAGCACGGCCAAGGGCCGGAGAGGATTTCACGAACCATGTTACCTGTGCGGT
>NC_051406.1:45861120-45861539 GCF_015228065.2 Penaeus monodon | reverse complement strand
TTAGGAGTACTGCATACTTAAAATATCTGTCGTCGATATCAGTTAACTTTTTTGTACAAATATTGTTTATGAATTCATTAAAATCTACATGACATCAAAGTAAGTGGTTAGTCCTGCTGACTACTGGACGCCAGGTTAACGCGATTTCATATTGTCGAGCCGTTCCTAAGTTTAAAAAAACGGCCCAATGTGTACAATACTGTCATACACATTTAAGTTAACTCACAATTCTGTGCAAATGTTGAAATTTGCATATTTCTCCTAGCTGCCAGTTGCTGGGACATTAAAGTGTTCACCTTCGCGCCTGTCTAAGCCATGAAATCTTGGGCACAAAAACGGCATTTGAATCAAAGTCACATAAATTCATCTTAATCATGATTAGAGGGATTTTTCCCTAACACAAATAACAGAACAGTAAA
>NC_051406.1:45860750-45860996 GCF_015228065.2 Penaeus monodon | reverse complement strand
CGTGATCCATAGGAGCCTGATAGCGTAATAAGGTAGTTTACAAAGGGTAAATTACAAGAGAGGTCACTTTCGCGAAGAGGGTTGGCTTCGGCGGACGGGTGAATTATGTACCTAAATCACCCATTAGCTCACACAATTTTACCCTTTTCTTACACCATAATTTTAAGTTAAGGAATCAGGCGAGAGAACCCTACGATTTACATTTAGAGATATAATAATATGTGATTTATATTTTAATAAAAACTA
>NC_051406.1:45860404-45860707 GCF_015228065.2 Penaeus monodon | reverse complement strand
GCGTGTTAATCGAAGTTTGGTTATCGTGGCTGTGACAACATTGACCAGTTATACCAGCTCCAATTTCTCTTTTCTCAGGAAAACGCCACATAATTCAAGCAATAATATTGGCATTTAGACAAAACTTTGTAACGTGTTCAAACTTTTCAACATAATTTTATTGGCTGATACTAGTTGTCAGTGAAAATATTTGAGAAATGTCACTATCCAGTCACAGGCTTTGTTGCAATCAAGATAATTCCAATCACAGATTACTAAGCATGGATTGCCCAGAGGGGTGGACACGCTGGAATGGTAGGGAAC
>NC_051406.1:45856743-45856985 GCF_015228065.2 Penaeus monodon | reverse complement strand
GCCTCTTCTGTTTGCAGAGAGGCTCGACCGCGTCCCAAACTTCTCATGGAAATGCTTCCTTCTGGTAGCAGCATCAGGCAGGTCATTGCATGAGAAAACTCGCCCAATACATGAGCCTCGCTGCCGACTTTAGCACAAAGTCTGCATTGGAAGAGCCTCCCGAAGGAGACCGATTCCCTCGGACACCTTCTGCAGAGGCCCCTGCTCCGGGCGCCGCTGTGCTAGAAACTTCGCTGCCTAGT
>NC_051406.1:45856101-45856704 GCF_015228065.2 Penaeus monodon | reverse complement strand
AGGTCCTGCGGCCGCTCGTGACTCGCAGTACCTATTCACTATTGGCTCTGCATTAAAAAAATGCACCAGAATGTTTCCAGGTCGTATGTTTCATTACTTTCCCAAGTCCAAACAGCCTTGAAGACAAATGTATGGTTTGGAATTCACAATAAACATTCGCTCCCGAAGACAAATTAAGCAATCTGATGATGGGAATTTGGTCTACGGCAGAAACTTTCATCTATTTCGTGCACAGTGCATTTAATTCTCAAAATATGCCTTGCCAGTGCATTCACTCAGTGCATGCGGATACACTTGGATTCGTGTGCACAGATGCTGATTTTATAGTCGTTGATGAACTGGTGATATCTAGGCAGCCAGCTGGGCAGCGTCAGGAAGGCTGTTTTGTATATTTCTCGATATATATATAGGAATATGGAGTATTTTTGCTTGGAGCTACGTTGAAGACCTGTGATAAGGCTGGGCGGTGAGGAGCAGTTAATGGCAAAGAGGAACTGGATAACGATAAGACGCAAAGGTGTGGTGTGTGGCAGTGTGATCGACAGAGGCGCGGATCGAAAGGGAGGAAAAGATTATCAGGAGGAGGCCAGGAAGAGGGTGCCA
>NC_051406.1:45855550-45856057 GCF_015228065.2 Penaeus monodon | reverse complement strand
TGTTGTCAGCAGGCAGCAGGTGGGTGAACGGGCAGCAGGCAGTAGCGTGGTGTACCCAGGCCAGTATGAGGGAGGCTGGAGAAGAATCAATGAAGGCAGGCGTACCAACCTCCCCGGACGCGAGGCAGCCCTGATTCACGGCGCACTCGGCTGCATTCGAATTTTTTTGTGCATTCCTCACGTGCAGTCTGCAGGCATCTGCGAAAATAAACAGCTTAAGTCTTCAAATCAGCCATACACGTTTCCATCGTCGTAGATGTTATTACTTTACGATATGGTCATCGGGTGACCAGGTCTGTTGGGTAGGACTGCTGGAGGCTGTTAGCTGAAGGATAAAAAGTTAAAATAGCATTTCAGTAAAATTGTCATCAACATTCCTATGATGCCAGTATTAAATAGTCACCTTTGCACTACCGCAGTGAAGAACATTGTCTTCCCGTGCACTCTGACCCGACTGACCAGCATATATTTAGTCACTCTGTGTGTGTAGGAGGTTGAATGACAAGC
>NC_051406.1:45853799-45854021 GCF_015228065.2 Penaeus monodon | reverse complement strand
TTAGTAAATATCAGAAATCGTTTTCGACGAGAGCCAGTGCATGGCGCTGTCCCCAAATGAGCTGCGGAAGTCCTCTTTGTCCGCCCAGTAATGGTGGTGATTCATTAGCATTCTGTGCTGTGCTGCAGCAGGAGCACCTCTGACATTATTGCTGTCATTACTGTCACCACCATGGCCATGACCAGTGCTGTAGGTGTTGCTGATCTTATATAAAAAAAAAAG
>NC_051406.1:45851982-45852429 GCF_015228065.2 Penaeus monodon | reverse complement strand
CCGGAGTGGCAATGGCGATGCTGCTGATCCTCCTGAAGGGACAGCAACAGGGATTCGAGTGGGGTTCGGCAGGAAAGGTGCGGCGGCGAGGCAGGAATGTGAGGCAGTGACACCTCAGGCCCGGGCGGCGCCATCCCCGCACAGCTGACAACATCATCTGGCACTGTGCCAGCCATCCACACCCTTACGCAACGGTGCCGTGGGTCCACGCTACACGTGCTGGGTTAAACAGTTCTAGCCACCACATTTCAGATCGTATTATAAACGCGTGATTATTTCTGACTAGTTACGTGTTACGAGTTATTAGCTTTAGTTATGCGACTTCTACCTTGCGGCTGGGATGCTGTGCCATCAAGTTCACGATGTGCTGTTGTACTGTTTGTCCCTTATATAGATATTGTATTCAAAGGGACAAGGAGCTGTGTTCTTCCCTTGAATTTCATGAAA
>NC_051406.1:45851450-45851705 GCF_015228065.2 Penaeus monodon | reverse complement strand
GAATGCGAACACAAAAGGACCCATTTAAGAGTTAACACAACCATACAGGCACGAAGAAATTGAAAGACAGTCATATTCTACAGCAGATGGGACCTTTGTATTGTGTTTACGTCTGTAATGCATGACTCTTAACCTTTTTTCTCTGGTTGCAGGTATGGCGATTGAGTTTCCGTCCGCTTGACCTAAAAGTAAGTTCGATCCAGTCGAAGATGTTAATCTGTGCATGCAAATTTCACTTTAGAAATAAGGAAGTGA
>NC_051406.1:45850746-45851429 GCF_015228065.2 Penaeus monodon | reverse complement strand
GGCTTCTAAAATAATCTTAGGCCCAGAAGTAGATAAATGTCACACATACACACAACACGCATCTTACTTTTCCAAACAGTCTTAAATGCATTAGAACAGTTGGGACCAAGAGACGAATGAATCAGTTTTTGGGCATCTCCGAACCCAGTTCCGATTGGCGTGCGACAAGCCGGTTCCTCCAAATCAGACAAATTAGACCCAGACTGCAGAGGAGAAAACGCCCAGCGCCTTGACAGGAGAAAAGGCCCCCAATGTACTTCTGAACGGGACAGGCAGAAACATGTTACTCCGACCCTTCAACCTCTTACAGAGGGGTCTCCTGTCCTTTTTTCTGTTAATAGGAAAGGAAATTATATATTTTCTTGTTGTGTCCTGTTGGCAACAGAAACACGAATCTCCTGCAACCACCTTTGGGCCTAGCGTTTACAGTGAATAAACCAAGTCATTACTGAACTTTCCCGCTTCAAATATTAGATTAACCAATCGCTAAAACAAGTCTTGTGACAAAAAACATATAATTCAAAATATGAAGTAGCCGTCATGAGCTGTTCATGTCCGACGGGTGTTGTTTGCTGAATGAAGCAGGTACCTCTGCCCTCAGAATCTTCGGGAATCACCATGTGCACCAACATATGCAAGAACAAAGCTTCATGCTGATATTATTGCTCGCCGATAGGGTGAAG
>NC_051406.1:45850569-45850693 GCF_015228065.2 Penaeus monodon | reverse complement strand
TTTCAAAAGCTCATTAGTTTTCTCGGTTCCTGTAGTCGGTCATACACCCCTATTGCTCCTACCCATATCTTCAGACTTCAGGCCATCAGTAAACCTCGCTGAAGATCCTCGGTACTCAGAAGGT
>NC_051406.1:45849630-45850504 GCF_015228065.2 Penaeus monodon | reverse complement strand
CTGGACAAAATTGTGGAGACAATTGAAAACGGGTTTGCTTCTCTCAAATGCCCGACTGCCCCAAATCTGGAATATATGAATCGTGACTTTGTGATTAGCAGTGGTAAATAAAATAAACGAATACACCAAATAACAGAAAGTATATCAGAAAACAGATAAAACTGGGAAAAGAGAGTTGTAGACATTGTTAAAAACGATACAGATGACGTTCGTTGGATCGCGAAAGAAATGCAAGAAACAAACTGGATTGCGATGAAAATAAAGGCCTTTTCTTTGGGGGCACACACTCCAAGAAATACAAGAAAAGCGGGAACTCTTGCAAGTATAGCGAGGTGCGCTTGCGGCCGAACCAGGCGGCCGCAAGAAGTGTCTGGGATCGCAGTAGTGTTTTGATCCGTCCACATGGGCTGAACTCTCAAAAGTAGTGTATACTTTTGTCGTTAAATATGAATCTAAGATTAATATTTTTAAAACATGATATAGGAGGCTATCACATACATACAAACAACCTTCTATAAAATCGGCAATATCAGTCATTTGCAGGTACGACCGACCGTTCTAAGTTCCAGAGGATTCGGACGCAGTTTTAACAACAGACGGCGGGCGACTTCGACGAGGCCTGTTTCTTACACTTGTTTGGCGTTTCATAAACCAAGAAAATCACTTGAATCAGACTCCGAGGCAAGGAAAATGTCCGACAAACAGTGGAAAAGATCGTCACTCATCGCCATGACGTTGGTTTGTTTACATTCGCGGATTCCAGCGACGTTTTCTGAGGGTCGCTGGGTCGGCGGTGTTCTCGGGCAGAGCGTCCGCCGAAAAAGCCGTGAGTTTACGGGCAGTATTTTATCGCTAACCAACGCTCATACTGTGG
>NC_051406.1:45848887-45849571 GCF_015228065.2 Penaeus monodon | reverse complement strand
GTGTACGTGTACGTGTACGTGTGTGTAAATATGTAAATGTGTTCAGTCATGCAGCAAAATCTTCGCCCGCGCAACCTTATGTATGTCACCTCAGAGCAACGCCTCCGGCACCAGTGTATGGTCAGCCAGGCTTTCACCGTCAGGAGGACATAAATTTGTTTCTTTGACATAGGCTTCGTAAAGATGATAACAGGAAAGTGATACTCAGAATATATTATTTCGTTGTTATCAACCGTATCATTTTAATTGTTGCTCTTATTATCGTTGCAATTATTTTGCCATCTCCACCCCCCCCCCCCGCCTCCACCGCCGAGCACCCAGGTCGGCTGCATTGCCGCCGTCAGTCTTCTTTCCAATTGGCTTTAGCGTTGTTTATCGATTGCACTTTTAGATACGAACTTATTTGGGTATTATTATAATTTTCTCCAATACTTCCATATTTTTATACTCGAATTCCACAGATCCCGATGCCGATTCTGAGGTTTCCATGTGATTCTGTCGTTCTGACTTCATCTCCTTTACTGCCTCCCCCCTAGCCTGTCATTATGTTGTGTAGCAAATACTGTTTCAAGATAAAACAGCTTGTGGACACCACATTAGGTATGATTATTGTTGCATGTACCTTTACAAGTAATACCTCCAAAAATTAACTGGCATCTAATCATCCGTATATAGCCTTGCCAT
>NC_051406.1:45848040-45848844 GCF_015228065.2 Penaeus monodon | reverse complement strand
ATGGCCTCCAAAACAAACCATGCCCTACGCCTCCACTTCTTACCTAACTTTGGACATGGACTTTACCTTATATTCCACACTACATTTCATTCACTGCCTCGAGTTCTTATGCAACTCTAAACGACCGTCGCCCGTTCCTCAGAGAGAGGGTCTTCGGGGATGAGCGGGTCAGAGAAGCGAGAGTGACAGTCGGCACCTTATCCAAGCGACTATATAGTGTCTGGTTGTTTTTCTAACGTGAGATCAGCTGACTTTGCGATGAAAAATTTGGCTGAGGGCTCATTCCTCGTGAAGTTGTAAAACCACTCATGTGAAAGATCCTTAATCAAAATTTGGATTCTATCTGAGTACACCCCTTTTTTTTCATTCCGCTTTTTAAATTGCTGCTAATGTAGTCCCGTTGGCACAAAGCCACAGGTGGAAGATTCGAATGTCGACGAAGGCTCTCTGCTCACGGACCTAGAATCCACTAAGGGCACCTCGCCTCATTCAGTCTTGGCTGTCTGATACGTTAACTTTTTTCGCCTTCCAGTGGCAATAGTTGACTAATAAGAAGTAACGACAAATTTATTTGACTGTTACACTATGTACTACTTAATGGTGAAACCAAACGAAGCCTTCCTTCCTGCATTTCCTTGCGTGGCCGAAGGATCACCACCTTGAAGAGACTCCCAATGCCCAGTCGCACTTCAATGAATTCCTATTGTGTTACGACTGAAGTCCTTGGCTTTGACTGCCTAACTGGTTCGATCCGGCTGATTCTTGTGCAACCTCTTCTTTCTGTCGTTGTTCGGGAGAAAGTTT
>NC_051406.1:45847462-45847888 GCF_015228065.2 Penaeus monodon | reverse complement strand
GATACTGATAGTGTCCACTTGACTCTGCTCACTCACGTTAATTTAACTGCCGCGTTTTGTCAGACAGTGGTGTGAAAGCTGATGTCAATGTTCAAGAATTCTGATATCATGTGTTCTAGCTCCACGAAGTTTTTGGTGTGCTGAACGTATCCCTTACAACGTCTACAGAGGGGTTTAAATTAACTGTGCGATGCCTGGTGCTGTTCTCATCACGAAAGTTCTTCGGTGACTTATTTCGTCAGCAAAAAAGGCTTAGACTGCACGGTATCTGATGGGATATTTAAAAAAATGTTTTACCTAATCGCCCTATTTTTAAATACTCGACTTTTACAGCAAGACAGGATTTTTTCCGCGATTGAGAAGAAACCTAATTATTACGATACTTAAATTTGTTTGTTTTTAATTCTTCCTGTGCCTGTTAGATTG
>NC_051406.1:45845936-45847288 GCF_015228065.2 Penaeus monodon | reverse complement strand
CTTTAATTTTCTATATATGACATATCAGACGTCAAGCTCTCATTCATATGTATTGGCTGATTAAATTGTATTTCCACCAGAGGTGCTTGTCTTCAGGTTTATGTCGCATTAAACTGCAGTTGGTTTTGGTTCTCACAGATGGATCGGTTTCGAAAGGCGTTACAGCGGTGTTTAAACGTGACCTTAGCCCAGCTGCACCCGCTGTTCCTTCAAGTTTCAAGTAGAGAGCATGATGGAATTTTTAACCTTTTTACGCCGTCGTTTTTTGTTTATTGAGACAGTCACACAAACTCGGTACATTACTATGTTTTCAGATTCCGTATATTTAAGCGTGTTTGCAACATTAGGAGTCATGAATAAATGTATACAGAATGGTAAAGAAGACACCATTATTTTCGATAGTTAATGATGTCACTTAATCATCTGGAAAGCAGCAAATCAGTATCCAAGTCATACAGATCACATTTTTGCGAAAGATGCAGCATACCCATCAGCAGAGAAATATTGCGAATAGTATTGCTTCCTGAAGAGGAAGTGTTATACCCTGTGAATCTATATTTTCAAATAGATGCGTCAATTAAAGGACAACAGTCAGATTATGAGGCCACACTCCCTTTACCCGTGAAATGAGAGATCGCAGTGGTAAGAATGTTCAGCCGATTTAGCCGCGGGCGTGGCGACGAAACTCAACGGAGAAGCTTTCGAAATGTTCTGGTACACCGTATGCCTTGCAAATGCCTAGGTCGTGGAAGACAAACGTATAATAATGTTTCAGTTTGTTTTTATACTGACATTACAAATTAAGGAAAGAAATTTTTGTATAATACTGCAAATTGCACCGGAATAACTATGTTCCCCCCCTCAGAGAACGAATAAAAGAAAACGTACCTCTGGATATAGCCGCTTTCGGCAATAATTTTAGGGGTACCTTGAAAATGAATGTTGTATGAATGGTACATGAGTATAGCATAGTCGTTAGCCTTATTCTGGTACTCAAACCAACTATAAAAAAATCAAGGAACAGAAAAATTGATATTCACTTAACATTCCCATTCTTACTCTGCCTCAAACTCATGTATTTTTTCATGCCTTAATTCCCAAGCGTAATTAATGGTTATCTATTTATGCTACTTATGAATATTTTTGTGATTTTACAGTGAGTGGGAATAATTGTCCTCAGATTGTGAAGGTATTATAGTAGAGCTGATTTTACTGCAATACAGTTCTCTGGTTCCAAGGGTTCCGTCAAAGACAGGATATTTCAAAACGGCAGGTGGAGGCTCAAGCGAAGTGATAGGGCGGCCAACACGTCCTCAGGAGCGCAGGAAATTATTATTAGCCTTTCCACTTTG
>NC_051406.1:45844334-45845543 GCF_015228065.2 Penaeus monodon | reverse complement strand
TATTTGCACTAGAGAGCGAGGCAGGTAGAGTTGTCTTGAGTGAGGTGGCACTGGGATGATGACGTCACAATCTTGTCAGAGGCATTAGCGGTCAGCTGACGGAGAAGCGGCCGGCGGCTGCGGGCCCTGAGTGTTCTTAGTGCTGGTGGGGGCTACCCACCTGACGTGTGATAGCTACTGTTAGGGTCACGCTTTGCACTTGCAGCGGACGGCCCAAAGTCGCAGGCAGGCGGCTTGTAGATGCTCGTGAAGTGGATAATTGTTGTGAGGTGGATGTGTTGACTCGATGCTTGTAGCGTATCTGCAGAGTGATCCCTGAGGCTTCGCAGGCAACGGCTGGTCGAACACCCGTTTGCCTGCTGGAATAAGTTAAGCTGAGGTGGAGTGTGGCAGGAAAGTAAGCACCATGCTCGTGAAATAATGAACCTGTTGTAAATTCCGGTAAATTCCTTGAGAGTGGAACGCTAGAGGCGAGCCGGGAGGAAGTTCGAGGATCCGAGAGCCGCCTCCGTCGCGTGGGACTTGGTCGTGCGGCCTCGGAGGATGGTTAGCGAGGCCGAGCGGCAGAGGGAGGGATGATGTCCGGCAAGGGCCTCGCGTGCGGATATGGCTGACCCGCACCCGCCTCCTCCCACGCCCGTCGCCCACCCCGGGGGACCGAGTGACGTCGCCACCTGTCTCTACCAGGACACCTTCACCGTGCACCGCGTGGCCGCCCAGGTGCACAGCACGGCCCCGCAGCTGGACCCGCAGTCGCTGCCCCCGCCGCACGTGCCCAACGGACCTCTCTTGAACGGCCCGCACATCCTTCCCAACGGCCCGTTCCCCTTGCGGAACGGCACATCCGTGTCCATGGGGGGACCACACTCGGGGTCAGAGGCCCAGGAAGGTCCCGAGGGCCTGCCCGACGCGCCTCCCGCCCTCACGTCCTTCGGCCGCCCCGCCATGCCGTTCTCGCCCTACGTTCCGGGAGGACAGCTGTCGGCCCTCGGGGGCGTGTTCCAGCAGAGCGCGTCCCTGGCGCGGCACCGGCCTCTGGACCCGCGCGTCGAAGAGCTGCGGGGGCGGCGCTCCCCGAAGGTCGCGGGATCCCCGGTCGGACGAAACGGCTTCTGTCGACCTCGTCGGGTGACCTTTCTGGTGGAGCCTGTGCCCGAGGCGGACGAGAATGAAGAAGAGGACGAGGAACTGAGTTCCCTTCATAACAAG
>NC_051406.1:45844003-45844293 GCF_015228065.2 Penaeus monodon | reverse complement strand
AAAGCTGAGTGCTCTGTTGTCGAGTGAAACGTCGGCGTGCGTGTCTCCGTTGACGCCTCGCCCGGACACCAGAGTGCGGTTCCTGGTCGAGCCGGCCGCCGCGCACGACCGCCCCTACACAGGTGAGCAGCAGACGCCCTACCCAGGGGCTTTGGGCTCAGTGGAGGCGTGTCGTAGATGTCAGGGCATATCGATTCAGGCGGGAACTTGGTCTTAAGGTGGGGGCAGTCAGGATCACAGATCAGCGCCGCTTCATTGATGGTTATATCATGATATTGTCTATTGTGTCG
>NC_051406.1:45839716-45840123 GCF_015228065.2 Penaeus monodon | reverse complement strand
AGCGCTCACGTGTCCCTATGACAGGTGCAGCGCCTCCTTCGGCGTCCGCGCGCAGACGCAGCACCTGGATCCTCGCGGCCGCGGCGGTTGTCTTCGCCCGCAGGTCCCGGGAGAGGCAGGCGTGGCCAAGGTCTATATAGACCTCGAGTGGGGCTTACAGGGATAAGAATTGACAGTCCATTTAAGATTATCACGGCATATTTAAGAACAGCAAAGAGCACCTATTT
The DNA here is from genome assembly GCF_015228065.2 of Penaeus monodon. Taxonomy (NCBI): domain Eukaryota; kingdom Metazoa; phylum Arthropoda; class Malacostraca; order Decapoda; family Penaeidae; genus Penaeus; species Penaeus monodon. The sequence continues at coordinate 45,839,896 of NC_051406.1, read as the reverse complement.
GAGGAAGCTGACACGATGCAGCTCCAGCTCTCCTCTGTGGCGGGGGAACTAGCGCCGGCAAGTTTCGTTTTGTAAGTTGGCCTAATGACCATAAGTGGACTTTGAATGCTCTGCCGCCCTTAATGACTGCGAGGCTGCGACCCCAAACTTCCCAGTTCCTGACACGATCTGGGGAGCGCT
>NC_051406.1:45837784-45839132 GCF_015228065.2 Penaeus monodon | reverse complement strand
TTTAGGTTTAGAAATAAGTGAATCCAGCGAGGAGTGTTTCCCAAGGCAGCTGCCGCGCCCCTGAACCTTTCCCCGCCAGCCCCCCTGGTTCCAGCGATGGCGAGGGAGCTCTCGCCGTGCCTCCCGGGCGCCCTGCGTGGAAGGCTTCCATGGAGAGTGGAATCCCCTCCTTGACTTGAAGCAAATTACGCAATGAAGAGCTCCTGGTAAAAAAAGAGAGAGAGAAAAAAAAACGAGGGAAAAAGTTGCACCTAAAAAACTGATGCAGTAAACGACATCCCCGCGAAGCCCTAGAGGAGCACTAAGTGTGCCACAGCGGCGGGCGGAGCGCGAGCGATCTCAAGATGTGCAGCGCCAACGGCCTGAGTTTCCTTTGCCCTCGGCCGCTGCGGGAGTGAGGGCGAGGGAGGGCGCGCCGCTGCTGGTGGCTGATCCACATCCTACGGCAGGGGAAACGGAGGCCGCGAGTCTCTCTTGTGATCTGCCACGATTGAATGCAAATGGCAAGTACAGTTTCTCTGAAATCTGAGGCAAAAGTTATCAGAGTCGTTGTGTTAGCGCAGTAAACGCAGTAAATAATTGAAATAAATGATATGAGAAACCTGGCTTCACATCCATTCTCCAGTTACTCCAGATGTTGGGAACATTTTCTCCCAATTTCAAATGCAAAATGAATGTGTATTTGGGTTGGCTGAAGCGATTATGCTCACTCACAAAGAGCAGAAAGCGTACCTGTTGCTGGACAGTAAGAAGAGGGCTGCACCAGGGGGCTTTCTTGGGCCGTCGTCGTGGGCTCCCCTGGCATGGCGGTGAGCAGCGGAGGGAGGGAGGGAGGAAGAGCATTAACGTCTAGATATGGCAACGCACTTGCTCCAGCAGCAAATCAACTTGCCATCTGTCCTCGGTGGCCCAGTGCCATAACTTCCTCGCATGGCCTCGGGTGGAGCAGCACGGCCGCTCGCGGCGGCATTCGCACGCTCCTCCTGTTTGATCAGGAAGCCGTAGGAAGGCGTAGGAGGGCGTGTCGCAATACTATGACATTTCATGGGGCGCCGAGCCACGCTTTCGCGGTACGGCTATAATTCCGTGACGTCAGCCGCTGTGGCTGACGAGCGGTTCATCAGCGCCCCTTGCCTCCGCACACAGCCCCTGGTCTGCAGGGCTGCACAGCGCCACCCTTTGCCTCGCGTCCGATATTCAGACAACAGGCAAAATGGAAACTAATCAGCTAGACATCGCTATTGAATTTTGATAAAATACAGCGTCCCCTAATGAAAAGCTCTTTGCCAGAGAGATATTGAACAGCAGAAAGCTAATAAGAGGACGCACTATTTAAAGCCAGCTTCTA
>NC_051406.1:45835588-45835658 GCF_015228065.2 Penaeus monodon | reverse complement strand
TTAAATAAAGTCGCGTCATTTCGTGTAAAGTTTGGTGATAATTGACAGTATATCAATCTATACGAATCTG
>NC_051406.1:45835423-45835516 GCF_015228065.2 Penaeus monodon | reverse complement strand
CCATACTGTTCGTTCCGTCCGACCGTCCGTTAGCACGCTATGCTTACATTTTGCGCCTTAAGGCACATTCCATGCTGAATCGAAATTCCATCA
>NC_051406.1:45830460-45830957 GCF_015228065.2 Penaeus monodon | reverse complement strand
ATTCGAAAATAGAAGTAGGAAGATGAAGAAGGGAGAAGAGTGCCTCTTCTTTTGAGGGGACAATGGAGCTGCCATACGGATGCTTTCAGAGCCAGTAACCAATGTCAGTATAACGTTTTCCACGAAAAAACTAATCGTGGAAAGCTGCTGCATTTTACATCCAAGCAAGTGTCATTCGACTGCTTACTTCCATGGCAGAAGGAGCAATTTTTCTTCGATAGAACAGTGAGTTCCTGCGATAGTTGACAAAATCCGAAAGTTCTATCGACCTTCTTTGCATTGCGGTAAGGGGATAAATTTCTCTTCGATCGAACAAGAGGCTTGTTGCTGGCATTGAGTGAAAAAATCCGGAAAGTCATCGCTTCTTAAATCCTGTAGTGCTGTTCTTGCTGCTGGATCATTCAGCAAGAGGTCGTTCTGGTTCAGAGTGAAAGACTCTCCGACGGTAAAGTGTCGATCGTGCTGTTCTTGTGCATGATATTTCGCAGAGTCGTGTC
>NC_051406.1:45829087-45829226 GCF_015228065.2 Penaeus monodon | reverse complement strand
AGTGCGGCGGCGAGACCATGGCGAGGGAAGCCAGCGGGTCTGAGGATCGACGCTGGAAATCGATCTCGCCAAATGCTGGGCCGCACGTGCGGGGGGGGGGGCGCTCCAGGACATGGGTGGAGGCTGCGAGGAGGACAGT
>NC_051406.1:45828475-45828565 GCF_015228065.2 Penaeus monodon | reverse complement strand
ACTTACACGAGTATCTTGCACTCCTTAAGGGTCCGTGGGGCTGAGAGCATAACCGTGATGGGCGTTGGGCAGCAGTGTACTCTTTGAGAA
>NC_051406.1:45824484-45825317 GCF_015228065.2 Penaeus monodon | reverse complement strand
ACTTACACGAGTATCTTGCACTCCTTAAGGGTCCGTGGGGCTGAGAGCATAACCCTGATGGGCGTTGGACAGCGGTGTGCTCTTTGAGAAATGCAGGGCGTTTCCTCCCAAGCCCCGCTGTCGTTTCTTTCGCGGGAATGAAGTGGAAATGAGTCCGACCTCAAAACAGCCGGGCATGACCGTTGCCGAGCAGTTGCTAAAGCTTCCTTCGGAGAAACTGCTGCTAGTACTTAGCTGAAGCATCTCGTTGATATCAGTTTTATCTCTTTAACTCATTAGTCAAGATTATTGATGTAAAAGGCGGGTTAGAATTTTCTAGATTCACCAAGTTCACTTCGCTGATACTAACGATTGCCTGAAACCCTTATAGTCACCACATACAGATACCATAAAGAGATTGCATAAAATTGATTAAATTTGATCAGTTTTAGAACCCTAATTTCAAGATTAAATAGGGGCATGTCAAAATGCCCCGGGGCACAAAGGCGCAGACAGGCCGCTAGACCCTGCTGGAGGAAATACGGCGTGGCTATTGGCTCGGAAATGCAGATATGTTTTCAGTCTGAAGTTGCTGTCGCCTTCGACCTTCATCTCCCGGGCCTCTGAGCCGCGTCTGATCGCCATTTACACTCTCCCTCCAGTACACGTGCGGGCGACTATGCTCTGGCGTTCCTTTGGCCTTAATTCGACGAAGCCGTACCGCCTGAGGTGCCAAGGTGGGCTTTGCGTGCGCCCTAATTCCAGACTGCTTCTGGCACTTATCTTTCAAAAGATGAAATTTCTTGCCGAACGTAACGCTTAATGATGATAATGCCGTTTTTAGAATCTCTGCC
>NC_051406.1:45823798-45823880 GCF_015228065.2 Penaeus monodon | reverse complement strand
GTCGGCGACCATCTCCTCGACGAAGGCCACAGCACTGGCCATGGCCTCGACGCCGCCCTCGACCATCAGGGGCATGCTGATG
>NC_051406.1:45818751-45821932 GCF_015228065.2 Penaeus monodon | reverse complement strand
AGGAGGGTTTGTTAAGGTACGACTTTAAGGTTTCTTCCCAATCCTCGTAAATGATAGAAAAATGGTCTTGGGTAAAACCCTGAAATATTTTATATTTATAATCCCAAAGCTAACTTTGTCGACCAAATCCCCTTTAAATTTCGCATCTAGAATATCCCGTCGCTTTCGGAGCGGGGCACCGCTCCCCTGTCCAGCGGAGGGCGGGCGGTCCCCCCCCCGGAAGCCTCTCTCGCGGCGGCAGCGCAGTTCAGGGGGAAAATGGCGGGTTTCACGCCTTTCGATTCCCCTTCGAAATGCCATACGCTGTCTAAGTACAGGGAGTGGCCAAGGGGCATGTTTCGAGGCCCCGGAAGTAGGGGCCCTTTGGTCTCCCTTGCAGGTGCTGTCCTATACCTTGCGAACTTTCTACTGGGTAAATAACAAGTTATTCAAGGGTTTCCTCCTTCCAGTCTCTTTAAGTTTATTAGCTTTTCTCGCTAGTGTTTATAGCTGGAAGAGTGGAAAAAAAAACGCTTTTCCGTGGGGAAAGAGAAAATATAAAAAGGGAAACAACATAGGGTGCCGAAAATAAAAACAATTTTTGGATTTTTGGGGTTTTCTAGAAGAAAAAACCCGGGGAAAAAATTTAAAATGAAGCCCCATTTTTCTTTAAAAACCTCTTTGACATTTTTGATCTAGTAAAGGGAAGACTTTTCCCTGGATGGTAAAATGGGGTTTAAACTTTCCCACGGGCCCTGCTATGACACGTAAATTTATCTTTTTCAATGCATGGGCCAAAGCCCTATTGATGGCACCAGCCTCTTCCTGCAGCGGAAGCATTGTCACACCTTAGGGCCTCAGCTTTGTCTTCTGCTGCAAATGTATCAGGATCAGCTGAACCATCTATGAAGTACGTGATGCTCTCCAGAGGCATGATAGTGCAACAGCCTCGCTACCATTGTCAGTAAAGAGTTGGGGTTCAGGGTCATAGAAAGGGGCGGCCTAGGCTGGGGCGAAGAAAAGCCCCATGCATTTTGCCCCAAACCCCCCTTAAAAAACTAATGAAAAGCATTTGATCCTTAACCCGGGAAAAGGATCTTTCCCGCTCGGGGAAAACGCCCCAGATTATTAACTCCAGGTCTAATTAATGGGGATGAAGCCTTGTGCCATGGCCATTACCTTAAACTGCTAAATTTACAGAATTCTGTACCATTTACACCAAGCAATTCGCATAACGCCAAGGGGAATTTTCCCCTCTGCTTGGGGGCCCCCACACGATTGCATAAAGGGCTTTACGGTTTGACGAGGGGGTAGGGGTTGTCCCCGCTTTTGGGTTTTTTACAAAAGCCATGACAGCCCCCTTTCCTCCCAGATGCTAGTAGGGGTGCATGTCCCCTGAGTGGCTTTTCCTGCGGGCTGGGGTTCCTTTTTTGTTATGGCCAAAAAAAAAAAAGGGGCCCCAGGGATACAAACACCATGCCCGCGAGCCGCGTCACGAAGGCATTTCTGAAGCGATCTCTCAATTAAGGCTGATCGACGGCCAATCTCTCTTTCCTTACAGGAGCAGGGAAAAAAACGAAGTCGAGGGCCCTATTTTTTTATTACCCAAATTGCACGGCCCAACCCTGTTGAAAAAGCTGTCAAAATCTGCTGTATGGGGGAGGGTGCGGGATCAAACCCCCTTTAACCCGTTGTTTTATCAGGGGGACATCTTTTTTTCGTCCTTTGGTTTACAGGGATTTCGACCTTGGCTTGGGGTAATTTCAACCCCTTTCCCGGCGGGGCCAAGGGAGATTTTATGGTTTGGGGGGCAGAGGTTTTTGGGGAGAAGACGGGTTTTTCCCTTTGGGGTTCCCCAAAAATGGGGCAGGGTATTACACGAATTTCCTACCACTGAAAGCTCCATGATTTCCCAACGACATATAGGTTTAGTGGCAACCACCGCCGATACGGAAAATTGTTGGGGTTCCTTTGGGGTTTCGCGTAGACTTACTAGTTAACATATAAGTTCGTGAGTCCATTTGGAGCCTTGCATTCCGATAAGTAGTTTGGGTTATGCTTTGCTGCTGAGACAAAGGCTTATGCGAGTTCCTTAACATTTCTTTGAAAACAGTATTTTTTTAATAATCCAGGGGCAGTCATCTCTAATACCAAGGTTGTTTACATTAGGCCTTGTTGGACTGTACTGAACACGCTCCCCACTCCTCTCCCCATGAAAATCCCACAAATGCTGGCATCGTGAAGCCATTAAGAGTGGGAGAAATTAGAACACCCCGCGACCACCGTCTCTCACCGAAGGCATTCACAGGATATGTTGGAAACCAGAAACCATTTATCTGTAGCCAAAATTAAGCATCCATGATTCAGCAGGAGGTTCCGCCAACCTTATTGCGGGAATATTGGCACGTTAATGGGATTGGCTGCATACCATCTTTCGCATTCCATGACTCAACAGCCAGACTCCGTCGATTCAAGTTTCAGGAATATCGCATAAACATTACTAACTTGCCAGAAGAAAAGAAAAAGTGGTTTTGCAATCGACTGCATGCCGTTTGGCTTGGCTGAGAACCTAGTCAATGAGTCAGTGATTTCCGATCAGCATCTGTGTTTCTCCAAACGTATTTCAGTAATACTCTAGAGCAATTTTATTCTAAAAAAGCCAATATTCTTTAATGCGGAATCTGTGTAAAGGCTCTTTACAACACTTACGAATTTACTGTTCCATTTTAAGAGCTTTTGTCAGGTTCAACTTCTAGCAGGATGGGGGTTCCGCGTGGGTCCCTGGGCCGCCGAGCCTTCTGCCCAGCAACCAAGTGACCCAAGCCTTCAGCTGCAGTCCGACTGACGTTGTCTCTCTCTTCTTTGCAGTAGTGAGCGGGCGCGGGCGGGACATGAGCGCACGCGGGCGTCCCCCAGGCCTGTCGTCGCTGTGCTCCCAGAGTTCCGTGGGCAGCATGGGCTGCGGAATGGGCGGGCCAGTGGGCAGCCTCATGGTGGGCTCGACCTGCAGCTCTAGCAGCGCTTCGCGAGCTGGGTCAGCAGGCTCCCTCGTGGGCGTGGGCGTGCCTTCTCTCGAGGGCGAGGTGGGCTGTCCGGACTGCGCCGCGCTCTACCCCATCACGGACGATGCGCTGCTCCACAACCTCCACGCCAGATACAAGCGCGACCAGATCTACGTGAGTATTTGTGCAGTAGGAGGTCT
>NC_051406.1:45816031-45816204 GCF_015228065.2 Penaeus monodon | reverse complement strand
GCATCATGGTGAACCAGCGACTCCGCTCGAAGATTCCGTTGCAGCCCCGCGTGTTCCTCCTGCACTGCATCGCCGGATCGCGTCTCCTTTAACGCAAAAGTCGCCATCTCTGAACGCCGCTGTCTGCTTCTTAACACGTGGCATTGTCTGTCATTCAGAACATAGATCATCTG
>NC_051406.1:45815753-45815992 GCF_015228065.2 Penaeus monodon | reverse complement strand
TTGCGTCTACTGGAAGGCTGCAAACTGGAGAAAATGGACTGAATCCCGTATGAGAATTCTGGCTTCTCTGCTTCACTCGATACCCCCCCCCCCCCGCAGGAAGAATGAGTTCGTGCCTCTCGCGTCGGGGCCTCCTCCTCCCTCGCTCGCTCGAGGGGCAGTCCACAGACGCTCTTCCCGCGGATCTGTCCCGCCCGGAGTCTTGGCCGTGCTTGAAATAAGGTTCCCTGGCCGAGGGC
>NC_051406.1:45807016-45807501 GCF_015228065.2 Penaeus monodon | reverse complement strand
TTTTTTCCCCTTTTTTCAAAAAAAATTTTCAAATAAAAAATCACTATAAAATTTTTTTTTAAAAAAAAAAAATTCCTTTCCCCCCCGGGGAAAAAATTTTTTTTTTGGTCCCCCCCCCCCCCCGGTTTTTTGGGGGGTCCCCCCCCCCGGGTTCCCCCCCCCCCGGGGCCCCGGATACATACAAAGCGCCCTAAAAGGCGGGGCCATTCCAACTCTATATTACTTTTTTCCCCCTTTTTTTTAAAAAATTTTTAATCTGCTTATTTTTTGATCCCCTATTTTACAAGGGTTTTTTAAATTATTTAACCCACTGTCGCCGAGGGCTTGATATGCTTTTTTCATGCCCCCCCTTTGCCTTTTATTTTTTTATTGTCTTAACAAAATTTGGCTCCAAAAAGGGGTTTTATTTTCCCAAAGGGTAAACTTTTTAGCCCCCTACCTTTTCCCCTCCCCTTTTTTTTCCTTTGTTTTTTTTGGGGAACAAA
>NC_051406.1:45806905-45806980 GCF_015228065.2 Penaeus monodon | reverse complement strand
CCCAGTCCCCATTTATAATACCAAATTTAACAATAAAAAAATGATAATATCGGGATTTTTTTTTTATTAGCCCCA
>NC_051406.1:45805987-45806877 GCF_015228065.2 Penaeus monodon | reverse complement strand
CCCAAAATTTAAAGGAAAAGGGGAAATCACCCCGGGGGGCCCAAATTTTCCTAAAAAAAAAAAAAAAATTGGGGGTTTTTCCCCTTGGGGGTTTTTTTAAAAACCCGGAATTTGGGGGACCCAACTGTGGGCAACGTTTTTCCCACAAGATTTACAGTGGCCCAGCCCCTATTAATCCAAACCCGGGGGGTTTTAAAAATGTGAAATGTTCATTTTCCCATTTTTTTTTAAAAATTAGCTGCATTCAACACCATTTTAGTAATTCTTCTCGAAAGAGACTTGGCAAATCGAGTCCTCCAGGGATTGCGAGAGTTGCCCATGGAAACAAACTTTTACAATGTTTCCGCTTAATAACAGATAACAATAAATTTATTTATGTCAAGTCATTCAACCGTATCTCTGTAACCTTGAGTTACCTTTCGAGTCCATTCCATAGGCGACTAATATCCACTTCCTCCGTGCCTGCAGACATACGTGGGGACAGGGCTGGTGTCGGTCAACCCTTACCGCCGCCTGGCCCTCTACACGCCCGAGGTTATCCATGCATACCGCTCCAGCTGCGTCTTCCAGTTGCCGCCTCACATGTAAGTACTGTAACATACTACAAAGAAGTACAAGTACGGCTGTATACTACATTTACGCATGCCACATACTGCTTGTAAGTACTGCTATAAACTACATATAGATACTGCCACACAGCATACTGCACATGTACATTTGGGTTTCGGGGCAACTTGTTGTGTTTACAATATTTTAGTTCACTGACCAATCACAAAGTAAACAAGTAATATTGCATAATAGCCTGTTAACTTCAGAAAAAAACTCCTGCAGGTATCGCACAAGAGTTGGCTAAGCTGTAGACTAGCCAGGAAAGTGACACGTAAACTCGA
>NC_051406.1:45803429-45804824 GCF_015228065.2 Penaeus monodon | reverse complement strand
TTAAACTGCAATGCATACTGTTGCCTTAGCCTCACTCCCCTTTCTATATCAGTAAGTCCCTGTCTGCACTTGATCGGCAATGTAATATCGATAGTGTTGCAAGTTCTGCACCAAGTGTCGTAAAGAAATGGGCAGACAGTCATTAATCGGGTGTGTTAGCCGACGTATCACGGGCGCTGCGCCTCGACGTTCCTTCCGCCGTGTGCAGGGGCGTGGCCACGAGTGGGAGTGTCGGGACGCGGCCCTCGACTTGCTTTTGCTCCTGAAACCTGGAATACATAGTGCTTACCATAATCATCAAGATGCGCAGGCGCTTACTCGTAAACCTGCTCCAATTTCTGCGTGCATTGTCGCAGTGTTTGAAGAGGAACAAATAAATTGGCAAAAAATGTCTGTGCGAACTCACGGGTGTCAGAGTTATCGCCTCGGCCGCCGCGCCAAACGTGGAATCAATCGGGAGGCGTCGAAGGCAAAGTAAAGGGCAAGGCCTCATTTGGCGGCCCCGCCGCCGCGCCGGTAGGGGCGGCTGCAGGGGCCGCCGAGCACCAGGGGGCAGGAGCAAGAAAGCGACTGGATTCCTGCCGAACTGTAGGGAGACGCTGAGATAATCTTACTGCAACGACGCCTTCCTCTTTATCTTCTCAACAAGACCCGAGTGATATGATTTATTATCCATATCTCCCCTCCCCCCAAAAAAGGGGCACCTCAACATCCATTCACATAAAAAATCCAAATAAAAATAATCACCTCAAAGAACGGAACGACATTCCCTTTGCTGCGCCTCTGAATGGCGGTTAGATGTCGGCCTCTTCGCCAGAATTCAATTTCCTTTTTTAGAATTGCGGCTCCAGTGCAGTCCTTGCTATAACCAGACCCCAAATGCAAATCATATCAGTCCAGAATGTAGATCAAGCTGACTTACTATCATGTGAAGTATAGAGGTAGTATGATATTTAATGAAATGATTACAAGAATGCATGTTCAGTTTGTATTTTAGTGTTTGCTGTTGTTCTAGAATTTAAAGAGTAGGCATGTTTCCCTTTATAAACATGTTTCCCTGCCTAAGCCCCCAGCCTGTAGCATGCCAACGCCTCTCGAGCGGCCGCCCGCTGACCTCCCGCCCTGTCTGGCAGATACGCGGTGGCGGACGCGGCGCACCGCGGCGTGTGGGAGAAGAACCAGGACCAGGTCGTGGTGGTGACGGGGGAGAGCGGCTCGGGCAAGACGGAGGCGGCCAAGCTGGTCCTCCAGTACGTGGCCGCGGTCACCCCCGCCACGTCGCAGCCGGCCAACCAGCGGCTCCTGCAGTCCAACCCCATTCTCGAGGGTAAGCGCCTCTGGCCCCGCCTTCCGTTTCCCTTTGCAATCTGTTGTCCAAAATCTATGTATGCTTAC
>NC_051406.1:45802073-45803043 GCF_015228065.2 Penaeus monodon | reverse complement strand
TTTGCAACGACCGAGGGAGGCTGTCGGAAACGAATTCTGACAACGCTGCCTCCATGGCGGCGAAGGACGCCATGAAAGCCCTGAGTTGGAAGAGAGCGCAGCGCAGGCTGGCCACCGCGCAGAAAGAAACTCAGCAGCCGGTGGGCACGCCAGTGCCACTTGTGAGTGGCATTGCACTAATGCCCTGAGATCAACCAGTCCCGTCGAACTACATGTTAGGTTTCGACTTTACAACGCCAAGTCTGGGTACATGCCGGGTCACCATCCGCCACAGGTATAGATCAGCAGCAAATTTTGAACACATCACAATTCCAAGATCCACGACGAGAAAGGAAGCTGCGATCATACAGATAGCGAATGGGCTGCAGATGCAGCTGGAAATCGAAGACAGAGTCCCAGGAGCATGCATGCACAGTGAAACAACCGCACCAGAGCCACCGTCACTGCACTTAAGAATGCCAAAGGCTAAACTCCATTGCACCAGAAACCATCCAAATATGCGCCAGGAGGATCTCACTCCAAGTGCTAGTCGAGCAGCGGGCCACATGGCCTCGGCTGGAAAATGAGCGAAGCTTTCAAGTCATCACAAGCTTCCAGTCACCAAGATGTAACACCAGTCCCGTTTGTGTATTCATATATTGCCTTACACCCAATAACCCGCCAGACTCAACTCACACCACAGGATACACAATTTCTGGGAGGCTAGAAGCAAACTGGATAGCATAAAAAAGAGTTGGGGGCGAAGGCAGAAGAGCGAGGCGCAGCCGGCGAGCAGATGCGGTCGTGTGTCGTGCGGGGAGGCGGCGCCCAAGGGGTCCCCGGAGAGCCAGCGAGGAGCAGGACTAATCCTGGGAAGGAAGCGCCCGGGGTGCTCGAAGGTTCTCTGCTGATTGTCCCTAAAGCACGCAGGGCCACGACGCGAGTGCCAGGGGCCAACGCAGCTCGCGGCCGAGGACAGGGTCGGCTGCTG
>NC_051406.1:45797000-45797511 GCF_015228065.2 Penaeus monodon | reverse complement strand
ATCATTTAGGAAAGTAATTTGGTATCAGCAGACAACTCTGTCTTCATTTAATTGCTGTCCTGTCAAATGCTGATATTATTATACAGCAATAATACCCCCCCCCCCCTTCCCCAATAATTAATAGTCCTCAGCAGACCTGTTCATAAGCGACCTTACCTCACGCGCGAGGCCTCGGGTTAGTGAACACGGTATACTGAATGAAAGAATGACATTTGTGATTGAATATTTACAGTTTATTTCAGACATACCAATTAGATTAATATAAATCACAATTGAACTTTACACTATTCTTTAATGTTGTAAAGCGACACCATGATAAAGCTTCACTTGATAGCTACAAAACTTATCTTTAGAGTGCTTACCACACGTGAACACAGAAATTCCACTCGTCCTGCCCATGCGCTGGCCATGCACACGGAACTAAATGTTGGAACGCTGCGGGACATCAAATGTTCCCGAAATGAGACATTTTAGGTCCTGTACACGTATTCTTAGTGCTTTACACGCGCGC
>NC_051406.1:45794984-45796876 GCF_015228065.2 Penaeus monodon | reverse complement strand
GAATAGATTGATAAATATGAACAAAATTCAACCCTACGAATAGTTTGGGCGTCATGGCGTGTGGCAAACCTGGCGCCTGTGGGTGCGCCAAGTGCTCGGTGTTGCGGGCATGGATTCATGGGGGGGCGATTAGCATTGAAAGTTCTTTAGGAGATTTGATGCATTATAGGTGCCTTGGGATCATCTCTCGCGGCTTGTATCACAGAATCAGCGAAATATCCTGCGGGTTCGTAGTTGAAACTAAACAGTTGAGAGCTTGACAATATAACTATGAATCAGAGAGAGAGGCTCAAAGTTGCTTGATGCAGATTTCTTTCCTGTTATATTCACTTATTTGGTTTATCCCGTTGGAAAAGGCGTTGCATTGTGCGATACATGCGGTTCAAATCCTAAGACGCTATAGTACTGTCATAGTACTGTCATGATCCACACGGATTGTGAGTGTTTAATTAGAGTTCTGGTGGAGGGATTTTGTTGTATTTTTGTTGACGTCAAGGAGATACTTAGATGTTACGGAGACAGTGTGAGAAAGGAATTGATTACCCACAACCCTTTATCCGCCTTTATCGAAGGCCATGTCGCTAAGTGGGAGTTGGATGCGAGAGAAAAAGCATAACCGAGTTGGTTAGTTAACACCCTTTCCCGTAGTGTTGAAGGCGGATTGCTGATAGCTGCGTGTGGTGTTCAGAGGCAAGATTATATAAGCCTGAGGGCGGCCGTGTAGGGTGGGAAGGTGACGAGCAAGACGGGCCAAGGCGAGGAGGCAAGCCGAGAGTAAGGCTTCTTCTTCGCGAGGCTTCATCATCCAGCTTGCTCTACTGTGCAACAACCTCTGCCGCGTCGAGGGGACCGGATATGTTCATGCCCTGCGCCGAGTACAAGCTGTCTCTAACATTATATTAACGTAGAACAATGGAAAAAACTGCAACGTGCACGCTCGCCTGAAATGAAACACAGCCACAAAAAAACACTTTCATTCGTTTCCTGTTGTGTCGCTGTTTCATGGTATTGACGTGTTCATGATGAAATGTTCTCGTGGTGATTTTAAACATGAGCTCGTGCAGATATTTACAATAGTAGGGACACGGTGGCCTGTATGTGGCTTGTTTGCAGTAGTCAGGGAAAAGAATCATAGTTTTTTGCTGAATATCGATCGTTTTTTTTAATAAGCAGATGTGTATAATACATACACGTTTGCGCACCCAAGCGTTATTGAAATTATATCACAATATTATAATGTTATTTGTTAGGTACAAACCACTTATAAAAGACTGTTATCAGACGTATTCGTTTAATATAGCACTGATGTATCCCAACTAACCAAGACAGAAGAGCAGTTTGCGAGTGGATTCTCTTAGATAATGATTTTGATCAGGTGACAGTTACTCGCTTTTCTGTGGCGAGGGAAAAAGATCGCTAGATCTAAAGAACATTGAGTATTGTAGAAAAGGTAAATCAGAATCATCCTCACAAACAGTGAAATGCATCATTACACAGCTGGCTTTTTGAATTTGTTCCCTCACATTCTCGCGGGAGAAGAACACCGCATTATTGCTTTCCACCGTCAACAGCATGACGGCGTTCCTTCCCACAATTAAAAGCTCTCATATTATTTTGTATTTTACTCCTCGTGAAGATATTGCAGTCATTTGGACACATGCATGTGTATATTCCCGACGTTCGGGCATACTTATAGGTAGTGACAATGTTCATGTAGAAAACAAAAAAATATTCATTAATAATGTGCAAGGAAACACAGAGACTGATAATGCACTCTATATGTCAAGGCATAAGGTATATGTTTGCCATGGTCTGCATAGTGGTGAGTAGCTTGCCTGTGGTTGTTCGCTGCCTCGGACAAGGTGCTATGGTGGCTGGCATGCGCGACGGAC
>NC_051406.1:45791299-45791582 GCF_015228065.2 Penaeus monodon | reverse complement strand
TGCAACAAAGGTTGTCCTCACCCCTCATTACGTGAGCGCGATGACCGTCGGTGGCATTCCCTCCCCCTCCCGCGGGCCAGCCGAGGCGGCGCCGCCGGGGGCCGCGGCCACAGGAAGCCCGGCGGTGCAGGCGACCTCGTTGCGCGTGCAGGGCTTCCCTGTATGTGATGCGCTCTCATGTATGGCCGCTGCGGCGGCGGTGCATGCCCGGGCGTCGCTTCGCTTGCGATGGAACAGGCGGGGCCTTTCTCAACAGGTATCGCTAGAGGTACTGTGTTTATGC
>NC_051406.1:45790123-45791005 GCF_015228065.2 Penaeus monodon | reverse complement strand
TTGTATTGTCAGTATTTTGTTTGTGTCTGTAGCTTGTACATACTCAAATATATAAGGAATTTGTAGATAATTTACTTGACTAAAATCTATTTATATGATGACTAAACTGAATACAGAATAGCTAAACTGTCGGTTCAAATCATGTCAAGATTTAAATACATCTTTTGACAAATAAAGCAACATTCTTGAGTGCGAGGCCTAGATCCCTGTTGAGTGGGGTGGCGGAGGGTTTAAGGAGAGCCACAAGTTCATCTGCGAAACTTCTTGCCAATTCTGAGGTGAGATTTAATCATATATGAGAAAGCAAACACGCCCGAAAAGAGACTGAAACTCAGCTATCGCCAGATTGCCACAGAGACGAACACAAAAGTCACAGACTTGAAAAGACGAAGCCTACCTGATGCGACCGATGGTGTAGCGCAGTCGCACCTGACCCTGGGGGGCAGAGTGCGAGGGCGACGGAGGGCGGATGCACGCTGGAGGGAATCTCAGGATGCGTGTCAGGAAATCCCTCTTTGATCCCGAAATGATGACAGTCGTCTTAAGAGAAGCAACCGGGATCCCGCCAGCCATGAATTTTGCTCATTTTTAAAGCACGGTTTAGGCGGCCAGTGGACCCTTGACCCTTGTTAGTTGCAGGTAAAGTCCTTGTTGGCGACTATTCCGAGGATCTCACGCTCACTCGCCTCACCATAACCGTCGCGGCTGAACACAATTATACTCGTTATCGTCGCTTTTCTAATTCCACACATATTAGTTTAATTCGTTGCGAGGGTGAAGTCATCCACCGGCTTATCAGTGATGACGTCATGCTCGCCTGAGCCAATAGGCGATCGAAACCCACCGTGATCCGCCTCGGTTGCAGGTCATTGAATTGCCTCG
>NC_051406.1:45789460-45790096 GCF_015228065.2 Penaeus monodon | reverse complement strand
ATCTGTTCCTGCTTTGGTGTCGCTTCAGGCAGATCACGGAACTGTTTTTTTTCTAGGATTTTTTCTTATATTTTTATCTGGTGTTTTTCCGCTTCGTTCTTGATTTGTATTTGTGTTCATGTCTTAGATCTCCAGTTAGTGAATTTCAATCATTATGAGAAATCTTCTTTGGTCCAAAACTATACCCTGAAGACGAGCCGGAAAAAGGGAAATGATTTATATATATATTTGATATATCTTTTATCTGTATACAACACTTTGATGCAGTGGACCAGAATAATTATATAGATTTTTTTATTCGTATGTCGTATTAGTAGTCATACACTATTTTCATCTTAATTTTGAGGCAAGAAGCTTTTACTTTTTTACCTGTTGGAGACGAGGCAGGTCTTATTCTGTTCAGAAAAAGAACTTTTCTGATTCTGATATTGTTTCCGCAGTTGGTCGCCGAGATCGTGCATTATGGGAAACATGGAAACAAGCTTTTTGTCGTAGTTTTCCGTTTTTATTGAATGAATATGCACGTTTCGAAAAGGAATGGAGTGAACACAGCCGCTCCTGTCTTCTGAAGCGGCGCAGCTGGCGCTCCGTCCTCGGCAGCCGAACTCACGACCCGAGCAAGCCATATGGGATTTA
>NC_051406.1:45788941-45789383 GCF_015228065.2 Penaeus monodon | reverse complement strand
GCACCGGCTGCCCACGAAGTCCGAGGCACCGGCAGCCCAACGGATCAACGCTGTCCCAGCCTGCTCAGGGTAAATCTGGACGAAAGTTACGACCGCCTATGTGTGTTCTGATGCGCAGTGACGGGTTGGTTGTCGCAGAACGCGCAGGGCGATTCCTGGTTCTCCGGGAAGCAGGCGGTCCTGGAGCAACGAATCTCGGAAACGAATGCTTTTACGTGATGATCAGCGGCAGCCAGGGAGGAGAGGGCTACGGAAGCGAAGGGAGAGGCAGCGTCCTGGGAGAAGGCGAATGATTATGATGTTCGACTCTAAAATAACACACGAGGCGAGGAGGGCGACGCGGAAGCAGGTCGCGGGATAAAAGCCTTGAATGGAAGGCAGAAGCACAGAAGACTGGAACAAAAGAAGAGTCAGTCTCCAGAATTACGACTCTGAATATATA
>NC_051406.1:45788137-45788876 GCF_015228065.2 Penaeus monodon | reverse complement strand
ATCTTTTTCTTCATGTACATGTAAACAAAAGTTGGATAGACAGATGTGCACAGAGGTAGTCAGTCCGTTAGAGACGCGAGGGCAAACGGCAGCAGGAGAGACTAACCCGCCTGTCCTTTGCAGCCTTCGGTAACGCGCGCACTAGACGAAACGACAATTCTTCTAGATTTGTGAGTAACAATCCTCTCCCTTAAGTGAGCTCTGCTACATTTGTAATTTGCAAGTGTGTGTTTGATATTTTTCTTGCTTTTTTCACATATATCATTTGTATTTCTCAGCGGGGTTGTGGGTAATGTTGTCTCTTTTCAGGGAAAGTACATGGAGATCGAGTTTGACCATAATGGCGGTCCCATAGGTGGCAGCATAACACATTGTAAGTATAGATTTCATCCTCACCTGTATTCACTGCATATTGATATATCATGATGTGATATCATTTTCTATAATTCTGAGTAACAAATGATAATTTTCCTCTCTCATTCTGCTCCCTGAAGATTTATTAGAAAAAGTAAGTAGTCATTATGTGTTGTGTGGACGCAGCTGATAGCAATGGCTGTGTTTTTTCCAGTTCGTGTTTTCCCATTTCCTCCATGAGATCTCAGATTGTCCTGATCGTGGACATATCACTATTTATACTATGGCCTTGACCGCTATAGTGATTTATTTGAGTTGAAATTTTGAATATAGAACCTGTTGTCAAAAATTTCGCTGGATTTGTAATAAGAATTTCGTGTTCAGG
>NC_051406.1:45787036-45787753 GCF_015228065.2 Penaeus monodon | reverse complement strand
CCCTCCGGCTGCGGCCACACTAACGAGCGACGCCTTGCAGTCGCGGGTGACGGCGCGGGCCCCCGGCGAACGCAACTTCCACATCTTCTACCAGCTGCTGGCGGGCGCCGACATCCAGACCCTCAGTAAGTTGCGTGGCGCTCCTTAGGCCTAGGCTCTCCCTCTCGTCGAGCCGAAGATGCACCGGAGAGGCAGCTGGTCACAGGCTGAGGCCTATGGGGCCGAATGTCCGCTGCATTTCAAGCAGTTGTCGTCTCCGCCCTGATGGTATTCAAATAAGCATCAGAACCACCCTGTCAGTTGCCGAATAATTATCACACCTTTGTTAATTCCCTTATGATTATCATCAGCCTATTATCAGTCATCACTTATGCTTGTCTAGTGCATCTTCGCCTCGGCAAGATAATATTACTAGTGTGTTTTTTCTAGTAGATATTAATGTTAACTGTTGCTGTTGCTCTCTTTAAGCAAATTCACATGTAGAGATCATTGGTACTGTTAACGGAAGCTCAACTGTATACGTTATCGGGATTGCAAAATTGTTCAAGTACCGATGGTGCGCGGTACCCAGATTCTGGTAATCTTACTAATTTGATAGCAGTCTAATGAGTCAAAGTGAATGTTTACCGTCCTGCTTTTTCGTTTGCTAAAAGTACTTTGGCATTTTGTCCCCTGAAGAAGACCTTGCTAGAAGCCGGGCTGTCCAAGCGAGCGAGA
>NC_051406.1:45785833-45786988 GCF_015228065.2 Penaeus monodon | reverse complement strand
TCGGGGCCTCGGGCGCTCCCCTCGGGCGATTGACCCCGCGAGTCTTTAGGCCGCACAAAACACAAAACGGTGCCTGCGTCAAGTTAACTTGATGGTTGTTAATTTATATTTGCCTCTTGATTAGTGAAGAAAATTGAGTTTGGAAGAAGCACAGGAAATAATTTCAGGAAAGATACTCGTTTGTGATTTTCATTTCGCTGCCAGAGAATGATTGGCTCACACTTTGTCGGCCTGAACACGAGAATAGGTAATGCGCAGCGCTCGGTTACGGCCGCCTATAAGCATCTCCCAAAGCCTGTTGTATTCCGCTGTCTCCCTCGATCGCCGCTGAGAAATGTAAAGGTTTCAGCTATTCCTGGAGACGAAGAGAAGCACAGCTATGGCTTCCGCCGCCTTCCTCTGCGCTCGCTCTCTCGCGCCCGTCGTTCGATTTACGGGGAAATGTTCTCTTACATGGAGGCGAATGTGGTTCTCGTAACATTTATGCGATGCCCAAGCAACGTCACAGAAAATCCGCCAAGCTTCTCCCAAGCCATTACATTAACACATTTCATAATGCATATTTTCGGCGCTAACTCCTTCATAGAAATTCTTCGTCAAAATCAAGGCCTGAACTGCGTCGGTATCGGTTCTAGAATACGGCTACTTCATGAATTAGCTTCTGGCTCATTCAGTGTTGTGAATAAAGGTGTTTAACTGAGCGATTCTCCGCAGAGTCCCTGAAGCTGCAGAGGAACCTGGACAACTACAACCTGCTGCGCGCCCCCAGGCACTTCCCGACAGACGCGCTGGACGACCGCACAGAGTTCAACATCACCAAGGTCTGTTCGCCAGGCGGCCCTGCGCTGTCAGTCACTGACAACTATGTTTTTCACATTGGGATTTTGTTTTTATTTCATGTTGGTAATGCATTTATAAGATATCAGCGCAGTGCACGTAGAGCCTCTCCTCGGTGCCAGTGACGTGACCGCAGTTTCCTCCCCCCCCCCCCCCTCAGCGTGCCCTAGAAACCCTCGGCCTCGCCTACGAGGAGCAAATGGAGGTTTTCAAGCTCGTCGCAGTCGTGCTCAAGGTCGGCAACCTGACCTTCACGTCCGTCAACAACATCGACGGGACGGAGGGCTGCGCCAACGAGAATGAGTACGGTGAGTCTCA
>NC_051406.1:45783719-45785749 GCF_015228065.2 Penaeus monodon | reverse complement strand
ATCTGCTCAAACTTGACTGGATGGAAAGTGTATAAAATTTTGATCTTTAAAGATTTCTGAGACTTTGCAATTAAATGTAGTTGTTTGTAACACGAATAGAAAAAAAAATCTTATTACTCAACATGTCATGATAGTATATTTATATAAAAGAGCGCTCTCATTGATTCCAACAAAAATTGCTTTCCTGTAATATTCTAGGATTCAGGGAACCTTGCTAGTCGTGCTCAGGATCACAGAGTGTCATTCTTCTTTCCAATTTTGTCACCAGCGCCACCTTCGTCGTCTCGCTGTGTCATGTGACAGCAGCGTCACCTCTACTTGATCTGCTGATCACTCTAATTGTATGATTATTATCATTGATACACATGTCATTGTTGTTAATTTTACTGTTACTTTTGCTAATACTGTAACAAGATTAATAAAAATTATGTATATTATACGGCTGAATAAAGCATCAGATAGATAGATATATTAATAATGAAGTAAATTAAAACTGTCCGGTTGTTACTGTTCAGTAACTGTTCAGTAGCATGTTTGTATCATTACAGAACGTACTTAGAAAAGGAATGAGGTAGTTATTCTCTCTGTAGCCACTATTCCTCGTTTTTTTTTCTTTGGCGGACATGTGGCCTAGTCTCCCTAGGTTTGAAGTCCTCCTTGGTCTGGAGAGAGAGGGTAGTATTCCCAAGGCTCTGCGGCCAGCCTTGGCAGCAAGTGGCACGGTCCCGCCACTCAAGGCTGCGTAATTAGTTGCACACAGGGACACGATGCCGCCGGGAATAACCATCTGACTGCACGCGCCCTTCTCCTGCAGAGCTGCACGAGGTGTGTGAGCTGCTCTCTTGCGAGGTTCCGGCGCTGGCGGCGGCGCTGCAGACGCGCACGGTGGAGGCGCGCGGCGACACCGTGATGGCCGAGCTGACCGCCGTGGAGGCCACGCGCGCCCGCGACGCGCTTTGCCGCGCGCTCTACAACCGCCTCTTCACCTGGGTCGTCGCCAGAGCTAACGAGGCGATCAAGGTCAGGCTAGAGCTAAGAAGGGCGTCAGGGTCAGGTGGGCTTGCCCTTGGTGGCTTTGCGTAGTCCAAGCAGTGCAACATTTCCTTAGATTGATGTTGCAACTGCAGCACGGGTGGGATGTCTTCTGGTCCTAGATATGGCGGGGATGCTGCTTTTTGTGTGAATGCCAAGTTAAACTACCTTAGCTATTCAGGGTCCTTACTGTGGATGTGGTGACAATGTCCTACACGGCACCTGGACACGCCCTACCTTTGCTTCACTGATTGCAGGTGAGGACGCTTGGCCGCAGGAAGGTGCTCGGACTGCTCGATATCTTCGGCTTCGAAATCCAGGAGACAAACAGCTTTGAGCAGCTGGTCATAAATTTTTGTAATGAGAAACTTCATCAGGTAGGTTTGTCTTGCTTCAAAGTGGTGTAAACAAATGCCTAGTCTCTGACACAAGCTGCGCGACCCGTCGGGAGCTCGCCTGACGAAGGGATTATGTCCCCAGATCGTCACAGAGATCACGCTGAAGGAGGTGCAAGAGGACTACCTGCGGGAGGGCATCGACTGGACGCCCCTGGACATTCCAACCAACAACGCCGTCGTGGACCTTATTGAGCAGGTTTGTGGGTCCTTAGGAGGGGGGGGGGGGCAGCGTATGGAAAGAGGGCTCTGTATATGCTGTGCGAAGATGGAGATGCTGTAATCAAGCTTGTTTCTGGCGGCTGAGATTCCGGCAAAAGTAATCATGAGCGTGTCATCAACAGCGACAGACCGGCGTGCTAGCTGTGATAGAGGACGTGTGCGCCAGGGTGGGCGGAAGCACCGACGCGTTGCTGCAGCAGCTGTCTTTCTCGTGCGGAGGCCACTCGCTTTTCGACATCAAGGGAGGCCGCCACTCGCACTCCGACAACAACATTCCGCACGACTCGTTTAGGTGAGCCAGCGAGTCGAATGCTCCCCGCTCGGTTCGCTTTGGGAAAGAATGGATCTCACTGCTCATGTAGCTAGTATTTGGTGAAAGGA
>NC_051406.1:45782548-45783684 GCF_015228065.2 Penaeus monodon | reverse complement strand
TGTGATAAAAGTTTTCACTATCAAAATTCCCATTGTAAGCTGTCTACGTGCGGGGTCTTCTTTACCCTAACTTGGGAATCATATTCAGTCTTTGCAAGTCACCAAGAAGATTACTTTCGGGTACTGACATTTTGCAACCGCTCTTTTGCAGAATCCGACATTATGCAGGTTCTGTCACTTACAATGTCCATGGCTTCATCGAGAAGAACTGCGACGGCCTACACCGCGACCTCACGCGGGCCATGTTTTGCTGCAGCCACAGGATCATCAAGGAACTCTTTCCAGAGGGTATGTCTCTCTTCCTCAAGGCTCTGTCCAGTTCTTTCACTACAGTATAGTTTTGCCTTCTTCCCTTTTGTCCTTTGCTTGATCAGCAGATAAAAAGAAAGTCTAGGATTATAGAATAAAAATCAACCATAATTTCGAGGTGACTAGAGCAAAACCAGCGCCTTGAGAGGACAATGAATTTGCCTGCTTCGTTCGCTGGCACTGTACCCGCCCCTCCCGCCTCCGCAGGCAACCCGCGCCGGACCACCCTGAAGCGGCCTGCCACCGTGGGCACGCAGGTCCTCATCTCGGTCTCATCCCTGATGCGGACCCTGCGCTCCAAGACGCCGCACCTCGTGGCCTGCATCAAGCCCAACGAACTGAAGCAGCCGAGGATCCTGGAGAGCGCTCTCGTCCTGCATCAGATCAAGTACCTCGGGTGAGATGCTCATATTATCCTAGGAAAATACCCCATGACTGGTTAGGGTCAGTCAAGGAATCTGATTTCCGACTTCCGTTTGCACGCCATTCGTTTGTAAATTAGGATAGGCTAATGTCCCTCCTCGCGCTCTCTGCACTCCCGCCGATCCTGCCCGGAGCTTCATCCTCCTTCTCCTTACAGACTGGTGGAGCAGGCGCGAGTGAGGTGCGAGGGATGGGCGTATCGCGCCACACACGAGGCCTTCCTGGCGAGGTACGGTATGCTGTCCCTGCACACGTGGCCGTGCTGGAGGGGACAGCCCCTCGAAGGGTGCGCTCTGCTCCTGGCCGACCTGCCTCTCACGCCCGCACAGTACACCTTCGGGAGGAACAAAGTCTTCATCAAGAGTCAAAGAGCTGTTAGTATTTCTGTTATGAACAGTGCATGC
>NC_051406.1:45778087-45778853 GCF_015228065.2 Penaeus monodon | reverse complement strand
CAGAAGCTGATGGCGACCCCTGTCCGCAGGTGCACGAGTTGGAGGAGTACCGACGCGAGCGGCTCGAGGACCTGGCGGTGCTGGTGCAGAAGACGTACCGCGGGTGGCGGCAGCGGCAGCTGTACCGCACGATGCGGGCGGCGCAGATCACCATCGCCACCACGTGGAGGAGCTGGAAGGTGAGTCGAGCCCACAGTAGGCCTGCTTTTCCTTCCATTTCCGTGTCCGATCGTGTTGGTTCCTGAATCCGGTTGGCGTCTTTTCATTAGGTCTGTACCTTCAGATGCGTGTAAAAAGGTAAAACGAAATTTACAAAAGCATATTCTGCACGACTGGAACCGCGGGAAATCTAGAGGCGTTTGTGATGCCAAGGCCTGTAGTTGCATGTGAATTGGAAAAGTGCCTCTACGGTGATAAAAGACCCACTGATACCATGACTCCAGGAAAATCATACCAACATTTAATCAGGAAAAATGCACGTTATGACCCATAGCGCCAGAGACGCGAGCGTTCATTCTAAGCCCCGTGCAGTTTGCCTCCGACCACTGCGGAAGGCTGAACAAGTTAAGTCATTAGGCCTCGGTCCTCGGTCCGACTTCCCCGCGGGAGCCCGGCCGCCCGGCGCTTTGATGCGGCCGAGGCAGGCGCTGTAGGGCAGGGCGGGTCCTCGCAAGGGCTTGGCCCGCTCTGTAGGCGACTTAGATTCGCCGAGGTAAGTTTTTTTTCTGAAATCGATTGCAATTATAGGTCTCTTTACGACCAATGA
>NC_051406.1:45776413-45777709 GCF_015228065.2 Penaeus monodon | reverse complement strand
ACCACTGACAGCAACATAGCATAGCCTCTGAGTATGATGAAACATGATAACAATTTCCCTGACAGCCGACGGCCAAGTCCCTTTAACCAAGACATTATCGTTTCATGTGCACATTTTATCGCGGCTGCGGCGGCGGGACGCAGGCGGGACGCTTGGCGGTAAGTAGAGTTTCGCTGTACCGGGGTCCCGCTCAGCTCCTGCGGTGTCGGTGCTTTTCTCCCCGCCTGGCCAGCCGCTCTCTGCGGCGGCCATAGCAGGCGGCCATAGCAGACGCCCATAGCTGAAGCCCATTGCGGGCGGCCATCGTGCAGTTCCGTTCGGCTGAGCGGTGTGGCCAGGACAAGCTGCGGCCAAGCGCCTTGCATGGCCCAGCCTCTCCAGCTGCTTAGAGCTGTCTCCCCCGATGGCCACGAGTGCTGCATGCTTTGCCACTGTATTTTATTCCCCCCTTTGGCGATAAGCGCTTCTCAGGCTATTTTGACTTGGTCTCTTCTCTACAAAGTAGGTCATTCCTGCAACAATTCCCCTTCCGGCTAACCGCAGCGCCTCAGGGCAGGAGCCGACCCTCTGGCTGCTGTAGAATCGCACTGGAGCAATAGTTTATTGCAAAAAGCTGTAATGATAATGATAATGATAACAATAGAGTACCAATTTGTAATTCACAGCGATATGATAGTAGCAATTCACTAGCTGTGTAAATCAAACAGTTTATAGCAGTCAATAGACGGTGATTGTAACAGGAATATATTGCAAACACTTGCATAGTTTTATTTTATAGCACAAAGAAGTAGGAAGGAATGTTTACTAAACATGTGAATGACTTGTGCTTCACTATAGTTAACTTGCAAACCCAATTTAAGTCCTATTATTGCTGATTTCCAAAGTTTACAGACGGAGGCAAAAATATTTACATTGATATGCTCTTTAAATAACTTCAGAATTAATTAAACTGATTCTTATTTTAATCGCTGTCAGGGTGTGATCATGAGCAATACGGTATTCAGAATTATTTGAAAAATGCAGACATTCTGATATGATACAGCGCGCCCTTCAAGAGGGAAAGTCCTGCTCATGTCTGATCTGTTTGAGTCAGATCGCCATTGCCATTCATTATTCCTATGTTGTGTCCAGTTGGTCACTTTCCTTTTGACTTTAGCGTGTTTCAAGCATGACATACCCGTGCATGAGGCCTGATTGCATGTTATGTTGCATGTCCAGCTGTCCAAGGACGACCCCGAGGCGGCCCGCCTGCATCGCCTCTCCGTCAAGGGATGGAAGTTCTTCATGCTGGTAAGT
>NC_051406.1:45773279-45775608 GCF_015228065.2 Penaeus monodon | reverse complement strand
CATGTGCTAGGTGCGTGTATTCGTATGAGCTTGTCCGCGTCCGAGGCCTCCCCCGTCGGCCGGTTCCTTGGCGCCGGACGCACAGCCGCCGGCGGTCTGGCAGCGGCGCGGGCGCAGCAGGAGCGAGCCGTTCGAGCCCGACTGACGCTCTTGTCCCTTGCAGGCGCGGGAGGAGTACCGGGAGCTGAAGCACAAGCGGAAGGTGGAGTGGGCGGCCGTGGTGATCCAAGTCGCCTACATCAACTTCCAGGTAAAGTCGAACGTTGCTCTCCGTTCCAGTTATTCTGATGAAAGTTGTAATATCCTGCGGGTAACATTAGCCGTTTGTGGCATGCAGAGCGAGCGAGTCCTTCCTCAGTGGTTTCCCTTACCTTTTGCCTCCCTCGCTCTGCTCTCTTTGACAAAAGATCCGCTTAATTGTCTAAGAAGGAGAATTCTGGAGATGGCTGTGCCGCTGTCACTGCGAAGAAAGCGTTCAGCGTTGCGAAAGCTAAGGCAGCCTTTCCATTCGCAATGCTGACGATTCGATCCATGTCCACGATTGGGTTGGCCCTTTGGGGCACGTTGCACTGACCGCCTTTCCCTCCTCTCCAGCGGCGGAAGTTCCTGCTGAAGGTGCTGATGGATCAGCCGAGCGACTCCCCCGCCGACGGCTCTTGGCCCCCGGCGCCCCGCACTCTGCAGGACCTCAGCCTGCTCCTTCGTCGTCTTCATCACAAATGGCGGGTAGGTCACCCTCTGCACCAAAGCTCAGAGGCTCGTTAGGATCTGACTGCGTGTGTGCTTATGTGCAATTGAAAATGCATGTGTGTGTGTGTTTATTCATGACTGAATGTTTACATCTCCCTATACTTCTAAACTAAGACACTTGCTAAGTCTGTCTGCGTGCATGTCTAGAAAAAATACCCATATAACGAAAGCGTTAACGGCAGCAGTTCAGACTAACCGTCGCTTCTCTCGCAGTGCCACCGGTATCGCCTCCAGTTCGACCAGACGGCGCGGAACAGGATGAGAGAGAAAGTCACGGCTTCCATTATTTTCAAAGACAGGAAAGCTTCATATTCCAAAAGGTAATTCAAGGCAATCTATCTATTCGTATCAATCGGGATGCTCTGTGATAAAGGATAAAGTCTTTCCTTCAATGACTACCCACGGTAACCCTGCCTCTGAATTTCCCGTCTAAAGCGTGTCGCATCCCTTCCTCGGGGACTACGTGCGCATCCGCCAGAACGCTCAGTGGAAGAAGCTCGCCGCGGAGACCAACGACCAGTACGTGGTGTTCGCCGACATTGTCAACAAGATCACGCGTTCAGCCGGCAAGGTAAGCGAACGAGAGGTCCTGGGCAGGTTAGGGTGGGTTTTGGGGAAGGAAAGCGGCGGCTGGGAAAGCCGCCGCTCTAAACACTGCTTCATTATCCCGATCTGTCGAGGAAGATTCACGGCAAAAACGAAAGTGCTAGACCATGTGTAGGAGCGTTAAAAAGAGGTAAATAAACCACAAGTAAATGCAAGGAATAACTGTAGTTATTCCATACAAAATCTTTATCTGTTGATGGCATTTTAGTGTTGTATTAAAACAAATACAATAGTTAATTTTCTGAAATCAGCCAGCCTGATCCAATAAATGCAACGGTGAAAGGCATAGGACCAAGGGAGATGCTCATAATATTATCAATAAAATCGGCGACTATTGTAAATCAAAATAAAACTTGTAAGTCTGCATGAATGTTAAAATGATATTACCATAAGTTATCAGTGAATGTGTCTCTTTTGAAAGTTATCAGCCTCACAAAAATAGAACATGCTGAGACACCTTGCACGCCTTCCTCAGTTCGTGCCGATCCTGCTGGTGGTTTCCACGAACTCCCTGCTGGTGCTGGACCAGAGGACACTGCAGGTCAAGTACCGGATCCCCGCTCACGACATTCAGCGGATCTCCCTCTCCCCCTTCCTTGGTAAGCTCTCTTAACATCCATTATTCTGTTTTCTGTGAACCAAGGCAAAGATTGATATTTCCATGTTTAATTTTGCATCTTCACTTCGCTCCACATTTTGGGTGGGTAGCCTCAGGCTTAAGACTAACTACTTACATGAATTTAAAATTTTCGTAATTAAGAGAGGATGTTTAATATGCTATACGCAGATAATATTGTGTTTAAATGCAGCCTACTCCTTATTTATTTACTTTTAGGTAAATATAAACAAAACAGAGGCAATTAGACCAAACGCAGACCACAAAAGGAAAGAAAAATACTTAGAACAGCCACTCTACAGGTTCCACATCGTTGCGCCAGTCAGTAGGTGTGAAATATTGCTCACAAACATCGTG
>NC_051406.1:45772483-45772617 GCF_015228065.2 Penaeus monodon | reverse complement strand
GGCCTCTGGAGGTCACAAAGACTGTGGGGGATTTTGGGGAAACCTGCATGGCACCAGGAATATTCCACACTCGTAATAGGGGCATTTAGGGATTCAGTTATTCATGCAGATACCGTGCAGAGGAACCTGGGTTT
>NC_051406.1:45770670-45772407 GCF_015228065.2 Penaeus monodon | reverse complement strand
AATGTACATTTACGCAGTAAACATTCACAGTAAACATACAATAGGATCATCCTTCCCGAGGATGATCCTCCAGGCTCTCTATACCAAAACAGTCCTTTGATAAGGAGGCCCGTAGGACGACTGAAAAGTTTGTGGCTTCGGCATATCAGTCAGATTTGTAACCAGACCCTACCTAATGGCTTGTTGAGAGGGACCTTTATTATTAGAAGGGTTAGATTTGCATTGGCCCCCATTAACTGAATGATATATTCAGTACCATTCTCCTGTTAGATCCAGATGCAAGTGCCAAAGAATGACTTATGACCCTTTTAATTTCCACTCTTTCCTGCAGACCTCCGCTTTGATGGAGACAAAGTGTTCAAACTCTGTAAATATTAAGGTTAAGGCTTAGAAAATCATAATGGTTGATGCCATTGATTATTGCATTGATTTTCCACGCCTTCGCCAAAGCTTCCTGCCAAAGGTGGAAAATCTGTTCAGGCATCAACTCTGAGTCTCTTCGCAGACGACATCGCTGTCCTCCACGTGAAGCCCCCAACGCCGACAGCCGACCTCTCGGGCTCGCAGAACCTCAACCCCGGCTGCCTCTTCGGGTCGGACGAAGTCAAGCGGAAGGGAGACCTGGTGCTTCAGACTGGTCACGTGATTGAGGTGGTGACTAAGCTCTTCCTGGTGGTGCAGAACGCCACGGGGAAGCCGCCCGACGTCTGCATCTCGACAGAGTAGGTCGCTTGGCTGCCTCGCTCAGAGCATGGCCGAGGCTCTCGCTATGCGTGTTGTATTTCTATTCATTTACATCTCTATCAATCTGCTTATATACACGTATTCTTGACTAGAAATGAATAGAGAACATAGTTGAATAAGGAGAAGTAACGCAACCACTTTCGTGCCACAGGTTCGACGTGAACTTCGGCCAGAGTTCCGTGCTGTTCACCTTCAAAACCGCCGGCCTGGCCGAGGTGACTCCCGGTCAGATCAGGATCATCCGCCGACACAACCGCATGGAAGTCATCCTGTAGCTCTGCGGCTCCGCTCGTGCGAGACTCGAGTCCAGCACTCGAGGACTCGGTGGGGCGTCCAGGCCCAAGGGCGACGCCCTGTGTGTCCCGCATCAGCCATTGCGACAGTGAGTGTGTGATGAGGAAGCAATAAGGATGTGATGGGTGCAGTGACACAGTAATGACTGTGAAATACTTTAAAAACGGGTTTTTATTCTTTGTACAGTAACCAACTAGGAAGAAGAAAAATATTGCAATCATTTTTTACCTGCGCATGTGAAGTGATCTTATCCGTTCTACAAGGAACAACAGAGACGCGCCGCGCACAGGCGCGTGCAGCTGGTGGCTTATGTACAGACGGCCGTACATGAACAGGTAGTGGTCTCTTATTCTGGTTATGTAGTCGTCTAATAGTTACGAAAAGGTGTGCTGGCAGAGGAAGCACTGGGGCGCTGCATCCAGCCCAAGCTCGGGGTCCGGGCGAGCACCGTCGGTGTGCGTCAGAGGCCAGCGATATGACAGCTTGTAAGTCTAACAGAGTAACGTGTTCTTGTCATCGACGTGCCAACAACCGAAACGTGAAAGTTGTCCCTTAAGCCCGACAATGTATGCTTATTACTTTTTGCATTTTCTGTGCGGCGTGAGGACCCAATTTTGCTACGGTCAGTTTCGAACATGTGATAAGTTGTCCCGTTTGTGAGCAGTCGCTGCCTGATAATCCTCATTATCTTAACTGGTG
>NC_051406.1:45768059-45768779 GCF_015228065.2 Penaeus monodon | reverse complement strand
AGGCAGCAGTCAGTTTCACGTTGCTTACAGTGTGCACCACAGAGAACACAATCGTACACGTGCGAGCGGTGCGCCTGCGTCTGGAGGCCTTGAGCGACCTGGTGAATTCCTCTCGTGTTTCTTTGCATTCCAATTGCACGCTCTGATGCCGTCGCTGCTCACAAAGCGGTCAACTTGATAGTCGTCTGACCTTCGCCCTCTTGCGCAGCGTGACAGTGCATAACTCGGCGCGGAGGAGGTCATGTCACTGTGCAGCCAAAGGGCGATCCTGCAATGCAAAGAATACATTTTCTGATCGAGTCCCGATCGAGTCCCCCTCCTTCAACGACGTTCTCCGAGTGAGGCCTTTCGGGTGAGCACCGTGTTGAGCGAACGCAAAAGCGCACAGACACAAACGCCAATTCTGAGAGAGAGGCGCGGGCGGCCGGGAGGATGCCGGAGAGGGGAACGGAGAGAAGCTGGCAGGGTGTTTGAAGGCCTTTAGGTAATTCCGAGTATGAAATCCACTTCCCTCCCGCGGCCCGAAGGGGCTCTCCTCTCGCAGACAGATAGGTAACCGAATCGAAACTTGTAACGT
Organism: Penaeus monodon; assembly: GCF_015228065.2. NCBI lineage: Eukaryota > Metazoa > Arthropoda > Malacostraca > Decapoda > Penaeidae > Penaeus > Penaeus monodon. The sequence continues at coordinate 45,768,202 of NC_051406.1, read as the reverse complement.
ATGATTATATATTATGTACTCTTTTATAGGTAAGCGTGTTTGATGAAACAAACCAATTGATTGACAGCTAATTAAATTATGTTGGTGTTATTTACTCTGATACTTATTATCAATAAACATAGGTGTAGATATTAGCTATCACG
>NC_051406.1:45766238-45767810 GCF_015228065.2 Penaeus monodon | reverse complement strand
CTACCCTTTTGACTATACTTCTTCCTTTCCCCTTGTCCTTTCACCTTTGTGTTTGTATTTTATGCGTTGCTCAAACTTGGTTTAGTAAATGATGGCTTGTCAGAAATGACTAAATGCAGTTCGAAGGAAAGTGCGATGGACTCACAGGTTGCTGCGAAGTTGTTGAGTCCACTGGCATCAGACTTACAGGCCGGAATAAACCTAATCATAGAAAATATTCAGCTGAGTGAGCTGTGTTCATGACTTGCATCTTGGCACGAAACGATGTTTGCGTTCCCGTCTATAGTGAACGATGTACCAGAGTCATATCCGATAATCTCACAAAGAGGGGCAATATATCAGGGAAATCGTTCTTATTAATAGTGTGTATATATTATGCTATTAACGGCTATACGAGTACCCATGGTTAGGAGCCGTTCCATACTTTTGTCCAGGTTAATAATTCGTTATAGATCAGTTGCTTTAGAAATGAAGGAAGGGTGGATATTGGAGATATGCTTGTGATAGTAAGGCATACGAAATAGACTTCAGGTCGCCCATTCTATGAATAGATGAAAAAAAAAAAATCTTTTAAATCGTCAAACGTGAAAATCAATAAAGAGAACGAGAACGCACACAAAGAAATTCAGAAATACGTAGCTACGAAAGCTTGCATAGCTGGATTATCGTCGATTTTGTCTGACTTGGAATGTTATGCTCTCGACGCTATAGGATGTCTGAGAACAGCCGGAAAAGGAACTGTAAAATTCGCACGTGGTTACACAGGTCAGGCAGGTGGATTTTTGGATTTTATTCAACCATTGTTGTATATGTCGGGTTGTGCAGTGTCTCACGCCATACCAGTTATGAATGACAAAATTACTACTGTATAAGCTGATTTGTGGCACAGCGGTTGTGGTCAAAACTCTGGTCCACTCGGGTTGCGAGGAGCCGCCAGCGAGCTTTCGTTCATACGTCTTGCACTTTTGGCGAGGACCTGTATCAAACTTAGCGAGACAACCAGAGGGAAACTCATCAACAAGTAACGGTTAACCTTTGCGAATAAAAACAATACATTCCTTTTCCGACAGAAACACCAAAGCAGATGCTGTATCAGTAGATGCTTTAGTTTCCAGCAGAAAAGGGGTCTGTTGTTCATTTGCAGTCATTTTTTCGAACGGGTGTCTTTGTCTTTGCTGAGGCCACGCCGCCAGGCTTCCTTTCCAAACGCCACTTCGTTTATGTATATGCTTAACCTGAGTCCGCCATCCTCTCCTTCTCCTTCGTCGGTTCAGTGCTGACTGTCATGGAAAGGAATATTTCATACTTGCTGATTCATCAGTTTTCATATTGAAAATCGCGCTACACTGGAGCGGCTGGCGGTCCCGCTGGAACGCCAACGTGACCACTTTTCGCCTCGACGTCCGACCAGAGTTTTCCCGGCGCTGTGCGGGCGGGGCGGAGGACCTCCGGCGGGCGGCCAGCACACGGGGCGTGAGGAGAGCGCGGCTGCATGTTCAGTGCGGACTGCATGCTTGTTTCCGATCTGCCAGCACACGCAGGGAACCAAGGCGTCGCGCCGTTGCTCGGACT
>NC_051406.1:45765901-45766172 GCF_015228065.2 Penaeus monodon | reverse complement strand
AGGAATGACGCTCTCGAGTCATAAGCAATGCTCCTTGTAGGAGACGTTCTGGGTAAAAGACGACTTTACTTTCTTAGTGTTTCATTTCCTGTTAGTACACTGACATTGATATTGTCTCCCTGTATAGATCAGTTAAGATGGTAGATTTTCGAATAAAGAAAAAATAAATTTTTGTGCTAATATTTCTTAACCTTTTCTTGAGAAAGGAATTCGGTTCAAGGCTGAACCTTGGTGCAATCCTACCTCCACTTTGAAACCCTCTCACTTCTCG
>NC_051406.1:45765136-45765828 GCF_015228065.2 Penaeus monodon | reverse complement strand
TCTTAGCACTTTGCCATAAGCTTCGAAGTATTCCTTCCATCTTTTTTAAAACGCTCTGCTCAGTATGCCATTATGTTTCCATTTTTATCTTTCATCACTCCACCTTGTATATCTTTCCCAGCCGGTCCCTCCGTTTAGCTAGACCGTATAGCTCCTTCTCTCCTTCCTCGTACAACTCCTCATTTGCCTTCTGTATTGCAGCTGCACCTCTTTCTTTGTCTTGCGTCGTCTGTCCTTCTACTCCACTTGGTTTTCTTCATCCCCTTGGGTGTTCCACTTGCCTTTTGCTAATTTCTTTTTCTTTATGCATTGTTGAATACCGCCAAGTTTCTTTTTTTCTTTTCAGTGTCTGGTTGATACTTCAAGTACTTTCTTAGTTGTTTTCCTTAAATACGTTTGCTGTATCTGTCCAACTACCTGGCATCTCCTCACTACCATTCAGTGTCCACTTCGTTCCCCTATTCCACCCGATAGTCTTCGCTCTCCAACGTCCACCCTTTGATCTTTGCTTTCCTTCTCCCCTTATTTCTCGCTCTGAAATTAATATTACACACTACCACTTGATGTTGTGCAGCTACACTTCTGCAATCTCCTTGCAATCTCCGATCTCTTTCAGACTGGGCCTCCAGCAAGGGCGATGGTCCACGTGTGTGGCCCTTCCTCCACTTCCATACGCATTTTTTAATTAATTT
>NC_051406.1:45764516-45764706 GCF_015228065.2 Penaeus monodon | reverse complement strand
CATTATTCCAGGTGCTGCCGCAGGCGAGAGACATCAGGAGGGTGTAGACCCAAGTGCTAATCGATGTAATCAATAGATTATCTGATAAAACATTAGTATTACGCTTATGAGTCAGGCGCCCAGGGTGAGCCTCGGGTTGGGCGGCGTCGCGAGGGCGCCCCGAGACCCTCGCCGCCTCGATTCAGTCGCA
>NC_051406.1:45763602-45763847 GCF_015228065.2 Penaeus monodon | reverse complement strand
AAACCTGCCTCTTTAATATGCAAAACTTCTGACCAAGACTTCCGTGGCCAGACTTTGCTGGGTCTGTAGATGAGAAGAAAGGCAGAGAAGATAGCTTGTATACAAGGACATAATTCCAGAAATACATGTTGATCAAATAATAGACTGTTTGTAGTTACTGTTTTATTATTTGTGCAAAAGCAACTTTCTGCCCGGACAACGCCGTGAAACTTCAGCTATGTATATACACGCGCGCGCGCGCGCAC
>NC_051406.1:45762283-45762490 GCF_015228065.2 Penaeus monodon | reverse complement strand
TACAGTAGCGAGATATAACATTATTCCAGGTGCTGCCGCAGGCGAGAGACATCAGGAGGGTGTAGACCCAAGTGCTAATCGATGTAATCAATAGATTATCTGATAAAACATTAGTATTACGCTTATGAGTCAGGCGCCCAGGGTGAGCCTCGGGTTGGGCGGCGTCGCGAGGGCGCCCGAGACCCTCGCCGCCTCGATTCAGTCGCA
>NC_051406.1:45761329-45761574 GCF_015228065.2 Penaeus monodon | reverse complement strand
AAACCTGCCTCTTTAATATGCAAAACTTCTGACCAAGACTTCCGTGGCCAGACTTTGCTGGGTCTGTAGATGAGAAGAAAGGCAGAGAAGATAGCTTGTATACAAGGACATAATTCCAGAAATACATGTTGATCAAATAATAGACTGTTTGTAGTTACTGTTTTATTATTTGTGCAAAAGCAACTTTCTGCCCGGACAACGCCGTGAAACTTCAGCTATGTATATACACGCGCGCGCGCGCGCAC
>NC_051406.1:45752708-45754670 GCF_015228065.2 Penaeus monodon | reverse complement strand
GACAGAGAAAGAATACGATTGTTTTAACAGTTTTATTCAATACTTAATTCCTTATAATGACCACACAAATCAGATTCTTTGCAACATAAAATCCTCCTGAAATCTCGCTCTGGAGACAGGCGCCGAAAGGGGCCAAGGCGACGGCGGCCCCCGCCGGGCCGCGAACAGATCTCGGGACGTCAGGGGAGCGTCCCGCGGCTCGTCGCTCCTCCAGACGCAGCAAGAGGCGCGGAAGGAGGATTAGCCGAAGCACAGGAGGCCCTTCGCCTTGAGGAGGTACACGCCGCCCGCCAGAAGGGCCACCCCTGCCAGGGAGCCGATCACGATCCCCGCGATGGCCCCGCCCGACAGCCCTGAGGAGACCGGGACCAAGACCAGACAGACTGTAGTTGTGTTAGACTCGTCGAGGAATCTGAGCGTGGACATTATATATGGCAGGACAGAACACTGATCACATTACAAAAGCAGAATGATAAGGTAGTGACGCAGCAACCCTTTCTGCCAATCAATATGTCAAACGGTCTTATCTCAGAGCCCTCGACCTGCAGCTAGTACGACAGTTTAGTAGCCTTAAAGCGGGACGAACCAGGCCATGATTCAGATCTTTAATAGGCAACATCAAGCACATCTAAAGCCCCTCCCAGGAGAGCCACAGCGTTTGGCCGAACGAGAGCTCCCGTGGCAGAAGCGCGACGAGAGGCGACCTGGGAACTCGGATGGACAAAACTGAACTCACGGTTCCCGCGGGAGTATCAGGGCTTACCAGGTTGGGGCGCGTCCGTCTCTGCAGAACAGGAGAACATGTTACCAAGAAAGACCGGTCATTCACACTCGCGCGTACAAAACAGTCCCAGAGACGGTCACTGGGAATCTTTATCCTCATGGAAAAGTAAAGTAAAAAAAAAGCCCATGAGGCAGGGATAAGACAGAATTAAAGAAGGAAAGGCAGAAAATCAGATAAATGTCGACATGAGCGAATCAAGCAGGGAGACTATTTCATTTAGACTTTATTGCATTTTACCTTGAGTCGCAGTGTCTGTAGAGTTTGTGCTTTCTGACGAATATGTGCTTCCTGAAGACACTGTGCTTTCGGCCGTGCTTGCGGGGGATGATGTACTTCCAGGAGAAACCGTGGTTTCAGTGGATGTTGTAATTCCTACCGATGATGTGGTTTGCGCAGAGGTACTTTCCAGAGTGGTGCTGGTCGTCGAGGATCCCGCGGACAGGGAACTCTCCCTGACTCCTTGCTGGGGCTCGACGACGCCAAGAGGCGGAACCTGCGGAACAAAGGATCCTAGTCAGTGGAAGAGGATCTGCACGGCGCAAAGCGAAACGGCTCAACGCACACACGGCCACTGCATATCAGAGCCGGGAGAGAACACGACCGGAGGCAGACGCACCTGCAAAGCGGCACAGGCACGCGATCCACGGGCGAGAGGCAACGATGGACCGAGAGACCAGCCAGGCCTGAGGGATGACTTGTACACCGCGCAACGCACGAGGCGGACCATTGGAGCTAAGGGCGTGCCGAGCACAGCAAGGGCACTCACATGCGTTCGAGTTCGCGGTACGCGCGACGCACATGGGGGCACTGGTACTGCTTGCACTGGAAGGCGCTTCGTCTCACGCCAGACGACAAAGCTTCACTGTCCTGCACAAACAGTCACGCACACTGATTGCCAGGGCATATGTATGATACACATGCACCCCAAGACAGTGAGCACGTGTACAGACTACCGTACGCTTCCACAGAGCAACAACGTACTTACCGACGCATGCCAGAGCACAAAAACATATAGAAGCCGCGCGCGATAGCCTCACTAAACACACGTGCATGCGATACACAGTCGTACCGCCAAATAAACACATCATAGACATATGCAATACAGAGGACAACTGATGGTTGATGCATTGTCAAGTGTATGTGTAGCGTCCAACAGCGGATCTCACGCATGTCTCACT
>NC_051406.1:45751777-45752633 GCF_015228065.2 Penaeus monodon | reverse complement strand
ATTGCACCCCTTTACACACTAGCACTCTCGCCTGGTACCTGTCTGTCCCTACCTTAATCCTGACTTATCACAGACCGTCATCGTGTCTGTCCTGCTCCCACTCTCCTGTTGACACCAGTCACCTCGACCTCCTGTCACTCTCCCTCCTCTCCTTGCCCCATTAATGTATCCAGCCTCTCGCCCCTGTCCTACTCCCTCCTCTCCTGTTACACCAGCCTCTCGCCTGTCGACTATCGCCTTCCGTCTCCTGTTGTACACCAGCTCTCGCCTGTCTCTCTCCCTCCGTCTGTCCTTGCTCGACACCTAGCCCTCTCGCCCCTCTCTTCGACCGTCACACACGAGGTTCGGGGGCGCGTCCCTCCCTCCTTCCCTCATGCCTGGCGGATCCCCTCCCCGGCATCCCTCTCCCGGCGCCCTCGCTTCCCTCCTACACGCCCAAACCAACGCAGTCCTGATTCTCGTCTCCCCAAAGCGTCCTTCCGGCACCGGCCCCTTCCTGACGCAGTCCGCCCTCGTTCGCGCCAGTGAGACTCGTGGCGTCCAGCTCCGCCTACGCCTCCTTCCGGTGCCACTGTCCTCAAGCTTTGCAACAGACCTGGCCTCGGTGCCGTCTTGTGAACTTTTCTCTTCACTCCCAGGTATTATTCACACACTCGAGTCCACCTCTCTGGCAAACTCTCCCTTAGGAGAGTTTAAACTAAGTTTAAACTTAGTCCCTGTTCCTCCTCCGTCCCAAGGCCCTCCTGCCTCGCGCCAGTCCATGCCATGTCCGGATCCCCCTTCCCTCGAGGCTGCTGGGATTTCTGCATCCCCTTTGCCTGACTCTCCTCGATCTATCTATCCTCACCGCAACTCG
>NC_051406.1:45750423-45750694 GCF_015228065.2 Penaeus monodon | reverse complement strand
ATTCTCATATAGTCTGATGATTATGCCCTGTCATGTAGTTACATAGTATTAAACATGCACACGTTAAAATAAAAAAAAAAAATAAGCCCATTCGCGAATACGAAGGCGATGGTCATTACCGTGGACAGGACCCCTCTCCCATTGGGACCCGCCCTGCGAGCGTGCTGCTCAGGGTCGCTGTTCCAGTTTTTAACCGGATCCCTTATCAGTGTTATCAGTATAATCGACGTTATTGGTGTCTATGGTAACATTACCCCATAAATCAAATTCT
>NC_051406.1:45742350-45750244 GCF_015228065.2 Penaeus monodon | reverse complement strand
TATATATTGTTATGAACCAATTTCACACATGAATATTTATCTTAATAGTTAGCATGTCTATGGTTTTCAGCCGAATGCGACTTTCATGACTGATGATTGCTAAGCCCTTTTAGACAACAGTCTGGGGCGAAAGCCAACGAAAGCTGAAAATGGAAATCCTACATTCCATTGCAAAAATGCAAACGAGGTTCCATAACTACTTCATAAATAGTTCTTAACACGGCTCGATTCCTTTAATTACATTGATTTTTTTTAACGGTAGGTTCATGTTACTTTCCTTCTATCTCCCTACGCTCCCTCGTTTCTCTCTTTCCTTCTCTCTCCCTCGTTTCTCTCTTTCCTTCTCTCCCTCGTTTCTCTCTTTCCTTCTCTCCCTCGTTTCTCTCTTTCCTTCTCTCCCTCGTTTCTCTCCTTTCCTTCTCCTCCCTTCGTTTCTCTTTTCCTTCTCTCCTCGTTTTCTCTCTTTCTTCTCTCTCGCCTGCGTTTCTCTCTGTCCTTCTTCTCTCACATCGTTTCTCCCTTTCTTCTCTCTCCCTCGGTTTCTCTCCTTCCTGTCTCCATCTCCCTCGTTTCTCTTTTTACTTCTCTCACTCCTCCGATTTCCTCTCTTTCTCTTCTCTTCCCTCGCTTCCTTCTTTACCTTCTCTCTCCCTCACGTTTCTCTTTTTCCATTCTCAGCCCTCGTATTCTATCCTTATCCTTCTCTCTCCCTCGCTTACCTTCCTGTCCATTCTCTCTCCCTCGTTGTTCTCTCTACTTTCCTTCTACTCTCCCTCGTTTCTCTGTGCTTTCACTTCTCCATCTCCCTCGTTCTCTCCTTACCTTCGCTCTACCTCTCGTTTCTCTCTTTACCTTCTCTCCCTCGTTTCTTCTACTTTCCTGTTCTCTCTCCCTCACGTTTCTTCTCTTTCACTTCTCTGTGCCTCGTCTTTTTTTTTCCATTTTCTATTCTCCCTCTGTTTCTACTCTTTCTCTCTCTCCCTCAGTTCTCTCTTTCCACTTTCCACTTCTCCATCGCTTCCATTTCTTTCCTTCTCCTCCCTAGTTTTCCACCTTTTCCTTCTCCCTCACCCTCGTTTCTCTCTTTCCTTATCTCCATCGTTCTCCTCTCTTTCCTTCTCTCTCCCTCGTGTATTCTCTCTTTCTTTCTCATCTCCCTTGTTTCTGTCATTCCTTCTCCTCCTTGCTTTCGACTTTATTCCTTCTGTCTCTCCCACTCCGTTGTTCTCTCCTTTCTTCTTAAGTTCCCTCCCTCGGTTCTCTCTTTCCTTCTCTCTCCCTCGCTTCCTTCTTTCCTTCTCTCTCCCTCGTTTCTCTCTTTCCTGCTCTGATCTGACCCTCGTTTATGTACTTCTTCCTTCTACGTCCACCGTTCACTACTCCTTTCCATTTCTCTCATCCTCTCGTTTCTCTCCTTCCTTCTACACTTCTCACCTTCGTCTTGTCATCTTTTCTCTTTCACTCTCATCTCCCTCCGCTTTCTCTCCTTGCCATTCTTCGTCTCCCTCGGTTCAACTCCTTTTCCTTCACTCTCTCCCTAGTTTTATCTGTACTCTGTGTTCCTTCTATCTACCCTCGTTGTTCTATCCATTTCCTTCTTCTATATCCTGTTTTCTACTCTTTCCTTCTCTCTCCCTCGTTTCTCTCTTTCCTTCTCTCATCCCTCGTGTTTCACTCTCTTTCCTTCTCTCTCCCTCTGTTTATACTCCTTTCCTTCTCTGCTTCCTCGCAAATTTCTCTCTTTCCTGTTCTCTACTTCCCTACGTTTCTGTATCTCTATTCTTTCTACTCTCCTGCGCTTTCTTTATTTTCCATTCTCTGTTACCATCGTTTCTCTCTTTCACTTCTTATCTCCCTCAGTTTCTGTGTCTTTTCTCTTTCTTCTCCCTTAGTTTCTCTCTTTCCCTTCTACTCTCCCCGCTGTTAATACTCTTTTCCTTGCTCATCTCACCCTCGTTTATCTCTCTCTTTCCATTCTCTTACTCCCTCGTTATCTCTCTTATAATTCTTCTACTCCATCGTTTGTCTCTACTTTCCTTCTTGAGCATCTTCCCGTTCGTTTACTCTCCTTTCTACCTTCTCTATCCCTCGTTTCTTCTCCTTTCCTTCTGCTCTCACCTCGTTTCTCTCTTTACCTTCTCTTCCCTAGTTTCTGTCTTGTTCCTTCTACTCTCCCTCGTTTTTCTCATTTTTTCCTTCTACTCTCCCCTCGTTGATCTACTTTCTCTCTCTTCTCCAGATGTCGCCTGCTGCTTCTTCCTTATCTCTCCTGCTCGTTTCTCATATTGTTCCTTCTCTATATCTCCCTCGTTTCTCTCTTTCGCTTCTAATTGGGATATATATATATAGACATATATATATATTACTTCTCCCTGTTTTCTCACTATTTCTGCTTATACTTCCACTCTGTTTCTGTATCATCCTTTTCATTCTATACGCCTCGTTTCCTCATTTTCTCTTCTTCTCTCCTCGCTTTACGCTCTGTTGTTCCTTACTATTCCCGTCGTTTCTTCTTTTCCTTTCTACTCCCTCGTTTCTTGTCTTTCCTCTCTCCCTCGCTTTCTCACTTCCTCTTCTCTCTCCCTTCGTTTTTTCTCATCCTTCCTTCTCATCCCATCGTTCTCTATTTTTCATTCTCTCTCCCTCGTTTCTACTCTTTCCTTCTCTCCCTCGTTTTCTCCTCTTTCCATCTCTTCTCACCTCGCTTTCTCTACGTTCCGTATTCTCTCCTCGATTCTCTCTTTTCCTTTCTTTCTCCCTCGTTTCCTCTCTCCTTCTCTCATCGCCGATGTCTTTCTCTTTCATCCTCTCTTCCCTCGTTCTCTCTTTCCTATCTCTCCGCGTTTTCTCTCTTTCCTTCTCTCCTCCTCGTTTATTGTCTTTCCTTATCTCTCCACTCGCTATTTCTCTTTTTCCTTCTCTCTCCACTCGGTTTCTTCTCTTACCATCTCTCTCCCTCGTCCTTACTTCTTCTCTCCCTCCCCTCGATTTCTACTCTTTCCTTCTCTCCCTGCTAGTCCTCTCTTTCCACTCGTCCCTCGTATTTCTCCTCTTTCCAGTATACATCTACCTCGTTTCTCTCCTTCACTTCTCTCCCCGTTTATCTACTTTCCCATTCTCTCTCCCCATCGTTTCCTCTCTTTCCTTCCTCCACTCGTTTCTCTCTTTCCTTCTCTACTCCCTCTTTCTCTCCTTTCCTCTCTCTATCCCTCGCCCTTCCTTCCTTCTTACTCTACCTCCCTCGTTCTCCTTCTACCTTTCTTCACCTACTCCCTCGTTTCTATCCATGTTCCCATTCTATCTCCCTCTTTTTCGTCTTTACCTTCTCTCTCCCCTCGTTTCTCTTTTCACCTATCTCTCTCCCAGCAGTTCTACTCATTTCCGTTTCTCTCCCTCGCCTCCTGCTTTCATATCTTCTATACACTCCTCTCGATTTCTCTCTTTTCCTTCTCTACTCCCTCGCATTACTCTCTCTTTCCTTCTCTCTCCCTCGTTGTCTTCTCTTCGCTCTCTCCCTCGGTCTCTCTTTCCTTCTCTCTCCCTAGTAGTTCTCTCCTTTCTTCCTCTCACTGTTTCTCTCTTTCCTTCTCTCTCCCTCGTCTGTCTTTCCTTCTCTCTCCCTCGTTTCTCTTTTTCCTTCTCTCTCCCTCGTTTCTCTCTTTCCTTCTCTCCCTAGTTTCTCTCGTTCCTTCTCTCTCCCTGTTGTTCTATCTTCTCCTTCTCTGTCTCACACCTCGTTTCTCTATCTTTCATTCTCCTCTCCCTCGTTTCTTCTCGATTTCCTTCTCTCCCTTCGATTTCGAACTCCTTACGCTTCTCTGAGCCCCGTCGTCTATTTCTCTCTATTCCTTCTCTCTCCGCGTTTCTTTCTTTCCTTCTCTCCCTCTTTCTCTCTTTCCTTTCTGTCTCCTCAGTTTCTCTTTTCCTTAGTCTATCCCTTGACTTGGGCAGCTTTCTCTCTTTCTTCTCTCTCCCTCGTTTCTCGCTTCCTTTCTCTCCCATGTTTCTCTTCATTTCCTTCTATCCCCGTGTTCTCTTCCTTTTTTCCTTCTCTCAGACATCGCGTTCTCTCTTTCCTCTCTCTCTCCCTCGCATTTCTATCCGTTTCCTTCTCGTCGTCCCTCGCTATTGACTCCTTTTTCTCTCCCTCGTTTCTCCTCTTTCCTATCTCTGCTCCCTCTTTGCTCTCTTTCCTGTCTCTCCCGTCGTTTCATCTCTTTCTTCTCCCACTCGTTTGTCTCGTTCCTTTCCTGACTTCATCTACTCCTCGTTTCTCTCCTTGTTGCCTTACCTCTCTCCCTCGTATTCTTCTATTCCTTCTACTCTCCCTCGCTTTCTGTCTTACCTTCTCTCTCCCTCAGTTTCTCTTTTTTCCTTCTCATAATCTCCCTCGATTTCTCTACTTACACTTCTATCGTCTCCCTCGCTTCCTTGTAGATTTTCCTATCTCATCTCCCACTCGTTTTCTCTCTTCCATTCATCACTCTCCCTCGCATTTCTACTCTTTCCTTCTCTCCCTACGCTTTCTCTCTTTCAATTCTCTGCCCTTCGCTTTCTCTCTTTCCTTCCTCCCTCGTTTCTGCTCGTTTCCTGTTCTCTCCCTCGTTTCCTCTATACTTTCCTTCTTCTCCGACACCATTTCTCTATGTTCATGTCTATCTCCCTCGTTTATCTAATCTTGATTACCTTCTATCCAATCGCGTTTCTGTCTCGCGTTCCCTCTCTCCCTCGTTTCTCTCTTTCCTTCTCTCCCTCGTTCTCTCGTTCTATTCTCTCTCGTTCCTCGTGTTTGCTCTCTCCTTTCCTTCTCTCCCGCGATTTCTCTTTCCTTTCTCTCCCATCGTTTCTACTCCTTTCCTTTCTACTCCCTCGTTTGTGTCTCTATCTTTGCTCCTTATCTCCCTCGTTTACTCTTGCCTTTCCTTGCTTCTCTCCTCGTTTCTCTCCTTTCCTACTGACTCCCGCGTCTCTACTTCTTTCCTATCTTCTCTCACCTCGTTTCTCTTCCTTTTCCTGTTCCACCTCCCTTTGTTTCTCTCTTTCCTTCCTCTCCCTCGTTTCTCTCTTTCCTTCTCTCCCTCCGATGTTACCTCTCTTTCCTTTCTCTCTTGTGTTTCTTCATTTTTTTTTTCACCTCGTTTCTTCTACTTTCCTTCCATTCTCCAGCACTCGCTTCCTCCTTTCCTTCTCTCTCACCTCGTTTCTCTCACGTTAACTTATCTCTACTCCCTCGTTTCTCTCTTTCCTTCTCTCTCCCTCGTTTCTCTCTTTCCTTCTCTCCATCGGTTCTCTCTCCTATTCCTTCTCTACTCCCTACGTTTCACTCTGTCCTTCTCCTCGTCCCTCGCGTTTCGTACACTTTCATTCTCTCTCCCTCGCTTTCTTACTTTCGCATTCTCTCCCTCGTTATCGTTGCGTTTTCCTCTCTCTCTCCATGTCGTTTCTCTTTATCCTTCTCTCTCCCCTCGTTTCTTCATTTCCTGTCTCTCGTCCTCGTGTTCTGCTCGCTTTCCTTCTCTCCGTGACCCTCGGATTCTCTCTTGTCCTGGTGCCTCTGTTCCCTCGCATCCTCCGTGTTTTCTGCTGTCTCTCCCTCGTTTCTCTCTTTTCACCTTCTTTCTCCCTCGTTTCTCTCTTTCCTCTCATTCTCCCGTTCGTTTCTCTTCTTTCGTTCACTCCCTCGTTTCTCTCTTTTCCTTCCTCCCTCGTTTTCTGATCTTTCCTTGTCTCTCCCTCTTTCTCTCCTTTCCTTCTCTCTCCCTCGCTTATGCTGCTTTTCCTTCTTCTCTCTCCTCGTTTCTCTCCTTTCCCCCCCTTCTCTCTCCCTCGCCACCCGCGCTCCTTTTCCATTTCTCTCTGTTCCTTTCTCTCTTCCTCGCTTTCCTCCTCTCGCTTATCTCTCCCGTTTCTTCTTATCCTTCTCATATTCCCTCGTTTCTCTCTTTCCTTCTCTCTACCCTCTTTCTCTCCTTTCTCCTATTCTCCCTCGTTTCTCTCCTTTCCTTCTCTCCCTCGTTTCTCTCTTTCCTTCTCTCCCTCGTTTCTCTCTTTCCTTTCTCTCCCTCGTTTCTCTCTTTCCTTCTCTCTCCCTCGCTTCCTTCTTTCCTTCTCTCTCCCTCGTTTCTTCCCTTTCCTTCTCTCTCCCTGTCGTTTCTCGTCCTTTCCTTCGTGCCATCCTCGTTTGCTCTCTTTCCTTTCATCTACTCCCTCGCCTTCCTTCTTTCCTTCTCTACTCCCTCGGTTCTCTCATTTCCTTCTCTCTCACTCGCTGCCTTATCTTTCCTTCTCTCTCCCTTCGATTCTCTCTTTCCTCTTCTCTCCCTGTTTCTCTCTTACCTTATCTCTCCCGTATCGTTATCTCTCACTTTCCTTCCCTCTCCCGCGTTATCGTTCTCCATTTCTCTTCATCTCCCTAGTTTCTCTACTTTCCCTTCCTCTCCCTCGCTTTCCCTTTCTTTCTCATCTCCCTTCGTTGTCTCGCCTTGTCCTTCTACTCCCTCGTTTCTCTCTTCCTTCTCTCTGTCACCTAGTTCTCTGTCATTTCCTTCTCTCTGTCCCGAATTTCTCTCTTTTCAATTCTCTTCTCCATTATTCTCTCCTTTCTCTTCTCTCTCCCTCGCTTATCTCTATGCATTCTCTCTCCCTCGTTATCCTCTTTCTTTCTCCTCCCCTCGTTCTCTGCTTTCCTTGTCCTACTCGCCAGCGCTTTCCTTCCTCTTACCTTCTCATCTCCCTCGAGCTTCCTTGTCATTTCCCTGTACTCTCTCCCTCGTTTCTCTTACTTTCCTTCTCCTCCCTCGTCTACATCATTTCTACTCTTTCCTTCTCTCTCCCTCGTGTCTCTCTTTCCTTCTCTCCCTCGTTTCTCTCTTTCCTTCTCTCTCCCATGCCTTCCTCCTTGTACCTTCTCTTCCCTCGTTTCATCCTCAACTTGTCCTTCTTCTCCCTCGCTTCTCCCTTTCCTTCTTCATCCACCTCGTTTGTCTCTCTTTCACTTCTCTCTCACCTCGCTTTCTCTCTTCCTTCTGCTCTTACCCTCGTTTCTCTCCTTATCACTTCTCTCTCCCTGGTTTCTCCCTTTCCTTCTTACCCCTCGTATTACTTCTACTCTTTTCCTTCGCCTCCCTTCGGTGATTCTCTCTTTCCCCTCTCTCTCCTCTACGTTTCTCTCTTTCCTTCTTACCCCTCGCTATTCTCTCTCTTCACTTCTCTCTACCCTCGTTTGTCTCACTCTTGTCCTATTCTCTTCTCCCTCGTTTCTCTCCTTCACTTCTCTGTCCCTACGTTTCTTCTCTATTCAATTATCTCATCTCCCTCGTTGTATCTCTGACTTTACTTCTCTCTCCCTGCACGTTTCTCTCTTTCCTTCTCTTCTCCCTCGTTTCTCTAACTTTCCTCTCTACTCCGCGTTATCTCTCTTTCCTTCCTCTACCCCTCGTTTCTCTCTAATTTCCTTCTCACTGTCCCTCGTCCTTTTCTCTCTTTCATCTCTCTCCTCGTTTCATATGTCTATTCCTCTCTATCCCGCGTTTCTCTGCATCTTATCCTTTGCTCCCTCGTTGCTGTTCTTTCTTCTCTCCCGATCGCAACTTCCTCCTTTCCTTCTCTCTCACCCATAGTTTCTTCTTTCCTTCTCTCTCCCTCGTTTTCTTCTGCCTGTCCTCTCCCTCGTTTCTCGCTGTTTCCTTCTCTGCCCCCCCGTCGTCCTCGTTTCTCTTTCCTTCCTCCCTCGTTTATGCTCTCTTCCTTCTCTCCCCGTTCTCTCTTTCCTTCTCTCTCCCTCGTTTCTCTCTTTCCTTCTCTCCCTCGTTTCTCTCTTTCCTTCTCTCTCCCTCGTTTCGCTCTTTCTTCTCCCTCCATCGTTTCTCTCCTTTCCTGTCTCCCCCGCCCTTTC
>NC_051406.1:45740198-45740687 GCF_015228065.2 Penaeus monodon | reverse complement strand
AAACAGACGATTTGGAAGGACACATCTTTTTTATGTGGGTGCGTGATGCGATTGGAAGTACAAATTGCTTTACTAACAAAAAGTACTTAACAAACAAAAATTTGTATTATTTACGAAACAGTTTATTATCATTTGCACTTTATTATCTATTGAGTTCAAATAGCTTTTCAAATATTTTCAGCCAACGTAAGTGCGAACACCAACACTTACGCCAGGAATCATATTCCTGAGTAATGTACGCCCCGAGTTGGCAGCCTGCCTATCGGGCGGCGGCGGAGCCTCAGATTAGCGGTAAAAGCGGCGCGGGAACTCGGGGGAGGGGGGGGGGGTAATGGGGGACAGCGGCTCGCGGGTTTGTGTTGGAGCGACACAAACGGAGTTCAAAGGACCCCTTTCACGCGACATATCTCCATTCTTTGGTTGTATCCTGTCCAGGCCATATTTATTGTGAACTACGCTTATGGAATTAAAACAGTGTCCACGAAATCG
>NC_051406.1:45736465-45736859 GCF_015228065.2 Penaeus monodon | reverse complement strand
CAGGTGAGTGCCGCAGTTTCCCGACAGGTCACGTCGCCCTTAGACGCGTCCAGCTCTCACTTGGGTCGCAAACGAAGCGCAGCCACGACGTTGGCCCCTTTGGCCTGGTAGAGCACGGCGAGCACAAGGAAAGCAAAAAATCGAGGTAGACCAGCCAGTCACCTTGCTACTGCGATGGACTAGTAATTACAGGGTTGCTTGGGTACAAAAGTCTCACCCCCTATGCTCTGACAGGAATATAAGAATAAATACTTTTTTGCGACGCACTTTCACTATATATAGGGGGCTTCTTTTCCTGATCCCACCTTCTCAACCCCACCCCGCCCCCAACCTGGTCTACAAAGTCAGCCCCCCTCCCATATACAAAATTATCTCAGCATATACATTTTTGTAT
>NC_051406.1:45736190-45736436 GCF_015228065.2 Penaeus monodon | reverse complement strand
CATTCATTTGTCTCATTATGAATTAAATAACATCTGTTTAGGCGAGGATATGATATTAAATTGAGAAGTATGTGAAACTGCTTAGAAATAATACTTAGTCCTTATCTGCCTTCCATACATTTCCGCAGGGCAAGCACCTACGTCCACTCGCTCGCCGACGTCTGTGCAGAATAGGAGAATACGAAATCGTCCGCATTGCCTTTTCTGCTGTTCGGCTGAACATCACTAAATCTAGTGCGTACTTGC
>NC_051406.1:45733679-45735896 GCF_015228065.2 Penaeus monodon | reverse complement strand
CGAAAGAGGGAGGGAGGGGGGGGGGGCAGAGGACAGATGAAAAATATGAATACGGCAAAGGAAAGCTCATCAACTCGAATGACCTGGAAGCTCTCCTGCATAGCTGATGTCGCCACTGCCGCGTTGGACAGCCCGGGCCGGTCAGCTAAAGGGGTCAAGTGCTATGTTCATATTTACGCAGCGGAGTTTCACTTTGGCGCGGCATGATTCTGCACAGGCAAATAAAAAGCAACGTCTGGCCTACATCCCTAAGGATTTAGGAAGCTAAAAAGTCCTAAGTTCACGGAGACTCGCTTCTGAGAAATCCGATGTCATCTGAGAAGCATACGCTTCCCGATAAAAGACTAGTTGGTTACTTAGGTCCCGTTAGCGGACGGCGCTGCGACCCAAACAAACCGTTTTTGGCGGAGGCTTTCTTTGGCGTACCATAAACGACTCGAGGCATGTCTAAAGTCATACCATAACCTTAAAGGTCGATTATTAACACGTCCAGATTGGTCTAAATGCCTTTAGATTAAAATGTACCTAGGTCTTCAATTCATTTTTTAGCTTTCTTTGTTAAGTAGATCCTTGAATTAACATTTTTAACGTTTCAAAACATTTTTTACATAAATGAAAGAAAAGCTGACATGGATAAATCAACAGTGCAGACAATAGCAAGCGCGCACGACCTGGCGAGGGGTGACGGCAGGTGAGGGGCAGCGGCGAGGCAGCCCACAGTCACCTGTGGGAGTCGGCGCCGTGCGGAGTGGAGGGAACAGAGTCATGGCAACGCTCTCTTAGTCTCAGAAGTTTGCTCAGATCTTTTCCAGAGAAGGAAAAAGTGAAAATGTAGATTAGTCATTATTGTTAAAGGACAAAGGATTTGTGAAATAACGGAAAAACTGTTTACATCAGAAGCGATAGGTTTTTCTAAGCTCAACCAACCTGTGAAGCAAATACTTGAAATGTCCGCCACAGCAAGGCCGGAACAGGAGCAGTGTTAATGGTGACGTCGAGCAGGAAGCGACGTGGTCACGCCTAGTCCGAAGAGACACCTGGGAGCGCCGCGCCTCGACCTGACATTAGAGAAGGAGGGAAGGACACGGACCATAGACCCACCATGAATCTCCGAAGCCAGCGGTGAGTCTTCCGGTCTTCCTTTGGCCCTTGCACGGAGGGCTTCGCGAGTGGGAAGGACATACAGTTAGTCGTGAAACTGAGTGTTAGAATAATAATATGAATAGCAAAAGAAAAGGAAAACACGGTAATCTAAACATGTCCACCTATTGAACTGAACAAATACGGAAGTAAAATTGCTACCTATAGTTTTTTCCAACACCATGGATTTTTGTACATAAGATCCGCGCTTCGTTGTCACTCAAATACACGCAATATTTTCTTTTCCGGGTGCATGACATGTGGGAATTATCTATTGTCGCAAGTTCCTTTTGCCGTTAGCCAGTCATCTCGTGGGGCTTCTAGATCTTACACCTTGACGCTAATCATAATGCCTTGAATAGCCTCAAGGAAACAGTAAAGGTCCCTTTATGGTGGAAGCGGATAAGCTGATGTGTCTTACGCGTTCCTCTCACGGCCAATCCCATTCTTTCTCGTAACAAATAAAGCAGTCTGAGGAAAGCGCGAGTGGCGGAGGAGACTTTTGTTATGAGTAAATGAGGAGGTTATGAGGGAAAGCGAAACAGGACAAACGGAGAGAAGGATCGGGAACGCCGGGAGAGCCTCTCTGCCTAATCGCCAACGTGCAGGGTCCGTCTGAATCACAATCTTTCCCGCCTGAATCAGCCATAACCGCTCGAACTGGAGTGGTACAAAAAGGCGTGAGTTAACAGCTTTCAAATCGAAAGTAGCCTTGATTGCAGGTCATGCAAAACTTGTTTGAAGTGGTCTCACCCTCAGCTAATTGTAGGAATTTCACTTGGTTTCATTAAAGTGAATTATATGATGATCCTGCTGTTCTTTAGGAACAGCTCTTAAGGTACAATAGCCAATTCCATTCATAAGTCTTTTTGCCACAGATATGTTACAAAATCTTTATTCTTAGCGACTAATTCTGAATTAGCGTTTGGGAACATCGACGCCGATGTAGAACATGATCCTGCGGCCTCTGACCCTGCCGTCGGGCCACGCCGGACGCTCAGGAGTTGGCTCAATAAGGACCTCATTTGCTGCTCGCAGGACTTTCAGTCGCGGAATGCAGGCGGATGTTGCATCTCT
>NC_051406.1:45730400-45730880 GCF_015228065.2 Penaeus monodon | reverse complement strand
GTGTTTCAGGCTCGACTCTTATACAGCAGCTTAGGGCTCAATAAATCCGTCGGCAAGCGCAATGCAAAGGGAATTCAGGTCCTCAGTGCATGACCGAAGTTTTGAAGGGAGATTGAAGCGAGAAAGGGCGCGGCCCGCCGCTCGAGGCCCACCGCTCTGAGGTCCCTCCACCGGCGCTGCAGCTTCGATGATTCTCGCTCACGTTCGGTACGCAAATCGCCGACCGCAGGCGCGCCGGTAGTGCAAGTGGCTGGCGGTTGCCACTCACCTCTTACGGTGCAACGCAGCATGGCAGCATTTCCAACATCACCTCAAAACTCCTGTACAGTCACTCACCGACCAAAAGACTTTCACGCGAGCGTAAGGGGCGTGGCAACAACACATATGACGGAGAGGGCGAAGAATGACTTCAGCGTACCGTGTCGATAGGATGGCACGAAAAGGCACTGTGAATCAATTATTTTCGTTC
This sequence comes from Penaeus monodon, assembly GCF_015228065.2. Lineage (NCBI taxonomy): Eukaryota > Metazoa > Arthropoda > Malacostraca > Decapoda > Penaeidae > Penaeus > Penaeus monodon. Next base: position 45,730,411 of record NC_051406.1, on the reverse strand, counting down.
CTTTTCTCTCT
>NC_051406.1:45729715-45730316 GCF_015228065.2 Penaeus monodon | reverse complement strand
CTCATTAACCTTTTTGTGTATAATGATGAGTTTTCATATTTTTGAGCTGTAATTACTTTTTGTCATTTTGCGAGTAAATATATATAATTTATAATTATTGTTTTGATTATAAGAAGGGGTATCATTCATATTCCAAGCTATTACGTTGTTAAACTGACGGCAGGCGGGGGCCAAATGACGGCATAGCATAAATAAAACTCCGCGCACGCTTGCCACGCAACCCTTTTTGGCGCACGCAACACCCCATGCCAACCCCTCCCACGAGCACAACAGCTCATTACCATTACCCGCTGATGCTGCACGGCCTGATGTTACGTGCTGCTGTGATTTCACACAAAAAGCGACCACCGATCTCGGCACACGTCGCGGCCCCAGTGCTGTCCGCGACGACCGGCGGCGTCCACAACGCCAACCACCGTCGTCCTGTCCCGCCGGCCTTCGGGAGCTAAACTCATTCGCCGGAGCCCCAGATTCCGCGCCGCGACGCTGATCGTCCCTTTGTCGCTGCCTTGTAACGGCTCCTCCGCTCGACGCGAGAGGAGGTCGCGGCGCTCCACGGGCGTGGTGGAGCGTGATGTTACAGCGGTCGGTCCCGAGGCGT
>NC_051406.1:45727582-45728751 GCF_015228065.2 Penaeus monodon | reverse complement strand
CTGCTTCGGGATTTGAGGTTCGAGCGACAGACACGCGAGCCTCGGGCGAGGGCGCGCAGGCTCTGAGGAGGAAGCCGAACATGGCGATAAGTTTAGTTCACAATCGTCTCGAGAGAAACGGTTTACAAGTTCTCGGGGATGTTTTTATCCTTCCGAACACTGCATTTCAGTTGGAGAGTCTCGTCGCTTTTGACACGATGTCAGCGAGACCCAGATAAGCCGAAGACGGACACACGTCAGTTGAACCTTTGTATTCATGCACGGCGGGTCGTCATGCAATCGCCCCGTGCGTGTGCAGGCGAGACAGACGGCGTTACTTCCGGTTCTGCATAGAAGCTGTCTGTCGTGCGGGGGGGGGGGTTAACGGCGAAGGAGTTGTATGAAACTGACTCAGGAGGTTCTGGCTGCATTAGACTCACTTGAAGCAACGTACAGAGAGCTTGGTGTAAAAGTTAATACAGACAAGTCAAAGGCAATTCAGTTAAGCTCTATATAGGACACTTACCCTTTAAATGGGTCCCTACATACAAATGCCTAGGTATCTTCCTCAATTCTGAAATGTCTGCCACCGCACAACTTCGATTCCTATTAGATAGAACCAAGTCCCATCTCAGCATTCTAAGAAAGCTTTCGTCTTGCAAGACAGGCGTGAGCTTTAAAGTCTTGCGTTTCTTCTACAGTCATGCAGTTGGGCCCCTAATTGGTTACATTGCACCGGCATTATTAACACTCTTCCTGGAAACCATACAGAACAATGCTATGAGGACCATTCTTGCCGCCCCTAGATGGGCGAGGCTGGCCAACACGCATCAGGACTTCTTCCTTAAAGTCCATCAACCGATTTCATCCACACCTTCAGGGGGCACATCTATCGAAAGATTTGATCCACAACTTCAGGTGACACAACTAGTTAGTCGAGGCAATTCATTTTTTGAACGTAGTACCTATCCTAACAGTAAAGGGAACCGATAGCCTTAACCCACACGACCGCTCTCACCCGCCTTGGAGAGACTGGCATATAACGATTTACTCTGACGCCATTTCCACCGCGAAAACTCTTTGTACTCCTGCTATGATAGCACAGCTAGAGGCAAACATAGATGCACTCAGAGCGGAGGATACTCTCCTCATCTTCACTCTCCCCATGATGGTTCTGTTGATCAGAACAC
>NC_051406.1:45726782-45727466 GCF_015228065.2 Penaeus monodon | reverse complement strand
CTACAGGTACTACACATTCAACTATTCATATCTTCACAGACTCTCTTTCAGCCTTGAGAGCGTTCAGCGAGCCCAAACCACCGATAACCTCGGCTAGTCACCATAGTTTTATTTCACATCAAGCAGTTAGAAGAACAAGAGAAATCCCTTACCTTATGGTTCCCAGCCACGTCAACATCTCTGGCAATGAATCAGCGGATGCTGCTACAAGGAGTAGCCTAAGACTCTCACCGATCACGGGTCACATTCCACCGAGCCTCAGCCAGTTAAAAAGACACATCAGGAAGGCCTCATATGAAGGTTTATTCATAGAACACAGCGCATGGGTAGTTGCAGGATCCCCGTCAGCAGGCTGGCAGAACAGTTACAGACTACAGTCCCCCATTCTCAATCACCACTCTCTCCAGGACCACTGCCGCCATCCTCCACAAGCTCCGCTTAGGGTATAGGTGCAATTGGGAGATTGACTTCCGAGTACCCAAACCATGCACGTTATATGACACGATAACACAAGAGCCTCTGATCCACTACATTCTGGACCTCAGCAGTGCCACAGCCCCGACCGAAGAGATCAGTGCCACTTCGCATATACAGCTGCCAGGTGTCTTATCAGCATAGTCAGCCTAGCTGATTCCCTTCAGGTTCTTACCAGTGCCCTTCCTCCAAGGTGAATAGTTGATACTT
>NC_051406.1:45724994-45726760 GCF_015228065.2 Penaeus monodon | reverse complement strand
TTCTATCCCACCAGATAGGTCCTCTTCCGGCTGGCATAAGCGTAACCCGGGCTCGTCATGCCACAGTCCTCATTACATGCATGACTAGCAAATATAACAAAAACAACAACGGACAACAAAGCCCGTGGAACAAAAGAAAACGCAAAATTGCTTCTAAGTTCGTAAAACATTAATAAAGTGCCACGTTGAGCCGACAAGAGTTGACAAGTTACTGAAACCAACTCTAAGCGAAATGATCCTCTCCAGAGTGGTTGATACCTACCGCGCGGAAATCTCTTATAAGTGTTCATATGAGTAATGAATTATGGTGGTATATATTTTCGTCTTCGATAAACAAAGATATCTTTTAATGCTGCCTTTTACTAGTACTGTTGTTGTGCCACTTCCTGCGTCGGCGACAGAATGTTAGTCTTCATAGCAAGCAGTGTTACCCTGACGGATTATTTGTACACTTAATACTTAACAGGATCTTACTCTCGGAAACATTATATGATTTAATTGTGTTAGAGTAAGATTGCCATTTCAGTGGTAGCACCATACTACAAAAAAAGTTTAATGAGTCGTATTCTGACTTTCGAAAAGTCATCGAGTCATTTACGGGATTCCTGCTCCGTCGCCAATTGATTTTCGGCCCGTTGCGTCTTCCATTCAGAGACTCCATCTTTCATTTACTGCGGAAGGCAAAGCCGGAAGCGCATCCTTTGGAAAGGAAAATGCGTCATGATGTGCCTTCTCAAAAATAAAGTTGCCTCGAAGCGATCATTTTCGCCGAACTATTTCATTACACTAAAAGGGATGGGGACAGATACTCCTGTCTCCTATACTTTTCTGAAATTGCAGATTGCATGTCCACCATCACATTTCCTTAAAGGGGGACAAAAAGTGAAATCGTTTTTCGAGCCTCGGAATGTGACCCGTGACAATTATTGAAGCCCAGCCTGGCGCAGCACCTGACGGACAGCAATTCGTGGTCAAAGTCGCCTCTATCAGAGCGTGACTCAGCCGAGCGACGCGTTGACGAGTCTGGATCAGCTGTAAAAAGTGCCCGCTTCTTTAGCCAGAATGAAAATACGTCAAGTTGTGTTCCCGCGGCCGGCTGTAGCAAGTGTTTTTTTTACCGGTGGTTCCAGGTGACTCCCACGCCCATCCGAGCAGATCCTCGCCAACCAGACCCGTTCCAGACCCACCCCAAGCCCTCCAGACCCGCTCACCCGAAGCCCACTGGACCCACCCGCCACCTCCTACCCACATCGCCAACCACAGCAGGAGATGAGGTTCGGCGCGTCGTGCCTGGAGCGCCGCTGTGTTCGAGTTCCTGAACGACGGACAGGAAGTCAAGGTCGAGTGTACAGCGGAGCGAATGTCGCTATTTGTCTTAGATCCCCTGATCTATTTTTCTCGTTTGGAGGGCGGAAGACAGGTGTCTGTCTGTGTGTAAATGAACATATGTACGCGATGGAGGACTTGGAGGTTTTGCTTCGAGAAAATTTCATATCGGAGCCAATTTTCCGAAAATCTAAAAAAACGGAGACGCATCAGAATCTCGTTCCTGGTGCGTCGTTCTTTCAGGGCCATTCGTCTCGCTCCTCCTCCTCCTCGGGCTCGCCGCCATCCCTTTCGCTGCGTCATCTGCAGCAGCTTCGGCGCGTCACCTGGAGGGCTCGCGGAGGAACCTCGTGGCCCACTTGCGGCTCAAAGTAATTAAGGCAGAGGCTGAGAGGCTGATGGAGGGAGGAGCGCCCCCCACGGATGCTGAGGCTACCTGT
>NC_051406.1:45722569-45723382 GCF_015228065.2 Penaeus monodon | reverse complement strand
ATTTTGTTGTTTATGTTGTTACAGAGCATGCAGCATAAAACCAAGCCAATCTGTTCTGCTTTCAAAGTCTCGGAGGCTCTTTGCACATAAAAACGTCGGCAACTTTTGCTGAAGGCTCCGCTGTCCCGCGCGCTCTCTCTGCGCGTGGAGAGAGCGCGTTCCGCCGCACGGACGCATGCGCAGAGGCCCAAACAACTACGGCTTTTTAGTTCATTCATCACTGTTTTTCAGCCGAAGGTGCGCGATTTGTCTCTTTATACGAGCGTATGACTTGCACAAATTGGTTAAATGAGCAGCAGTCCCACTTAGCGTTCCCGCAGCATGTCTGGAAGAAGTTGTAACCGAAAGACTCCTTAGAGTACACATAAGAGCTTCCGTTTGGAAGAGGCCTAATAATAGAAGCACATATTGATGTAGATATATTTCTTATATATGATTAAATGTTGGCGCACCAAAGAATATGAGTTTTGAAACTGTATGCCAGTAGATTAACCAAGTAGAGCATTTTTAGTATGTGTATAGGATTATATACGGCATTTATATTGCTATCATAACATGATACGAAATTGCATGATTACGCTTTCTCTCTTCGCGCCAGAGGGAGGAAATGGTTTTGATGCCTTTGGCAATTTTCGGTCGACAGGACGCAATACACTTTACTCCCATTTGTTTGCTGGCGATTCCCGCCCTCACTGGCGAAAGTAGGCCTTGCCAACCCCGGGGCTTTGGCACTTTCTCGAACCCTTCCTGAAGCTAACGCAGAATTATCATTTATTCTATAATCCCATCGAAGTGTGCTACAGACCCGTTCAC
>NC_051406.1:45719810-45720286 GCF_015228065.2 Penaeus monodon | reverse complement strand
ATTCACAATACACTTTACTCCGATTTGTCTGCTGGCGATGCCCGCCCTCACCGGCGAAAATAGGCCTTGCCAGCCCCGGGGCTGTCACTTCCTCGAACCCTTCCTGAAGCCAGTGCAGAATTATCACTTATTCTATAATCCCGTCGAGATGTGCTACAGACCCGTTAACTACCTTTTTTTTATAGATCGTTGATCAGACTGGGTTTCGCATAAGCCACCCGCAAGTGGGGAATTAATTAAGACTAAAGGATGTGGGTCTGAATTTCTGCTAAGTTTGAGGGGCAAGATGATAACGTTCCTCATCTGTGTTCGAAGCCAAGGTCTATACTTATATAGCCCTTGGTCGAAGCCACTCTGCGCCACGGAAGGGAAGACACGCCAACCATTTTACAGCACTCGTAAATGCCAGTGGTGCGGCGGTTTCCAGGCCGAACAGCAACACATAAAAGCGGGTGTTCGCCTCCTTACTTTCCGGT
>NC_051406.1:45718595-45719289 GCF_015228065.2 Penaeus monodon | reverse complement strand
GCCCCCTCCTCCCGCCCTGCCAGTCGTGCCGCCCGTGACCTCGCTGTGCTTCCCCAGAGTGAGCGACCTGGTGGCGGCCGTCTGCATCCCCGCCTCCTGCCTCATGTACCTCCACCTGATGCTGCTGGGGATCCCAGGGCAGCCCTCCGCGCCGCCCACAGGTCAGGACAGCTCGATCTAGTCGGACTTTCGTGAGAGTTTGCTTGTTCTTTTTGATTACTAGATTCTCGTTTGAGTTTTAATGAAACCTTCGCACACTGCCCGCTCGCTTCCCCGCCTGGCGCCTCGACGGAGCCGCGGCAGTTGGCGAGCAGAGGCACGAGGGCCGAACGCAGTCTCCTCTGCTGCCGTCGCTAACATCCCTCTCGTCGCCTCAGGCCCCGAGGAATCCCTAGCGCTGGTCGAGAGAGGAGCCTCCGCCGTCGACTCCTCCTTCGCCGTTGCTCCGCCCGTGAACGTGACCGGGGGCGCGAGGGAGGACCTGCTGCTCATGACGCCCATCCTCAAGTGCGGCGCCACGGCTATGAGGAATCTCCTGAAGGCCTTGGGGAAGGAAAATAAATTCGACCTGGTCATCAGCCAGCCGAAGAAGGCGGAGCTGGTCCACATTCCCCAGAGGAATATCCAGGTGAGGCTTCGGCTTCGGAGGACAAAGCATGCAAACTTACATACGTGTACATAGATATACTCACAC
>NC_051406.1:45717653-45718533 GCF_015228065.2 Penaeus monodon | reverse complement strand
TTTCAGCCTATGTATCACTGTATTATATGTTGGAATGGTATAGAATTGAAGACAGTGCATGAAATAAGTAAGAAAGTAACACGTGAGAGCGACCCTTTTCCCTGACCTGCACCTGCTCCCCAGCACGACCTGGCGGGCAACGCGTCGTCCTTCTCGCGGCCGACGGCCCTCATGCAGTCCTTCGCCTACATCAACTTCACCAGGTGAGGCCGCAGGGGGAGGGCGGAGGGCCGAGGAGGACGCCGTGACCACGAGGACGGGCTTTTGTGGCCACAGCCTCCGTGGTAAACCAAGTGCGGGTGACTTGTCATCATTGCTTCCACTGGCATCCTCGTCCTCATTATTGTTGCCATAATTATGTCCATGGCTGTCTTCGCTTGAACCATGTGATTCGCAGCTGTGACTAATTGCTGTTATTGTGGAGTTACAAAGGCGTATCATTGTTAATTTATGTTCTTAATCATTATTTTTTTTTACGTTGCTGCTGTTTCTGTCACTGGAATCCTGATCTTGTGGTCATGATTTTCATTTCATTCCGTCACGCAGCCACCACCTGCGGAAGCCCATCCACATCAGCCTGGTCCGGTCGCCGGTGGAGCGCGCCATCAGCTGGTTCTACCACGCGCGCGCGCCCTTCCAGCTGGTGGAGAGGCACAACCGCTTCCCGGACACCAAGTTCCCCACCAGGAAGTTCCTGAAGAAGGTGGGTTTACGGTGGCGGAGCAGAACGCGTCGGAGACTCGCTCTCGCTTCTCGGGAAAGCAGGTTCATGACGTCATAAAGCAACAAGAGTCGCGCGGCTTTAGGCAGGATGGTGAACGGAACAGCCGTCGGCTTTGCAGTCCTCGATCCCCCCCCCCCCGCTCAGCTGGGAGGGAAT
>NC_051406.1:45715682-45716039 GCF_015228065.2 Penaeus monodon | reverse complement strand
CATACACACGCGCGCGTTTCCTGAGCCTCAGCGTCGCCCGGGCCGCCTCCGCCAGCCGCTGGGCGAAGCGCCGTGCACGGCGGCGCCCCGCGAGTCCAGTGCGAGGAAGGCGTCCCTGGCGTGACTAAGAGGCAGGGAGCCTTAAAGGTGCCAGCGTGTTGGTGGGCGCCACGCTCGCCGCCGACGACCTCAGTCTCGGCGCAACTCTGAAAATCCATAGGATTCGTGAATCGGCTGCGAGTGGGCACCCGGAGATCCTAACGCAAAGCCGAAAACGAACGCTTTTCTCTGTGCAATTTTCGTACTGCCTTTAGTCAAATTTTTTCTCCATTTATCTATATTTCCGTATATCTATTC
>NC_051406.1:45714708-45715052 GCF_015228065.2 Penaeus monodon | reverse complement strand
TCTACCAGTCCTCCACGGGAAGGACCGATAGGAGGGGGGACTGTCATTTGCAGATCACAGACAACTGTTTAGAGACAGAGCAGCCAACAAGTTGATTTTGTTTCAATGAGATACTGGCTGACGACGGAGGTTCCATAGCGTGCCAGGGCGTTTGCTGTTATAGTTATGGAAATGTTTGACAGAGGATATGGAAATACATGTTTTTTTTCCTTTATGTATTCCCGTCACACTCTGTGACGCGAGTATCTGTAGTTGATGAATTTAGAAGAATGTCGCGGGTGCGGTCGATCTCGTCAGCACAAGAGCCTCTTTCTTTGTGCACAGAGGCGGGGTCAGCTGCCGGT
>NC_051406.1:45713468-45714492 GCF_015228065.2 Penaeus monodon | reverse complement strand
CGTATTGGGAATACCTTTCACCTCAGTTCCTTAGTGTTAATCTAATGCCCTCCCCCCTGTACGTAGGACCTGGAGACGTGCCTGAAGGACCGTCGGGACAAGGAGTGTCGCTACGTGCTTGGCCAGGAGGTCCTCGGCCACACGATCGAATTCTTCTGCGGTCACGACGCCTTCTGCCCGTGAGTCTGGCCGTGTTCTGGATTTCCGTAATTTAATTTTATATCAGTGCCATTTCGATGAGGTTGGAAAAGGGAACAGAAGAAACTCAACGATCCTGATTCCTTGTTTTGGAATTCTAGAATATTTGGCAGCCGCGAGGGCTTGAACCGTGCCATGCAGGTCGTCGAGAAGGACTTCGCAGTGGTCGGGATCCTGGAGGACTGGGACAAGACGCTGGCAGTGCTGGAGCACTACATACCTCGCTATTTCAAGGGTGCCACCAAAATATATCAGGGTAAGACTCTTCAGAATCTATTAAATCTTATGAACGACGCGCTAAAAGTGTTCCCCTTTTTCATGAGTTTCTTTGTCTTTTCTCAGAGCGACTTAAAGGAAACAAGGTCATGACGAACGAGAACTTCTACAAGCCGAAAGTGGACCCAAAGGCGCGAGAGTTTCTGAACAGGAACTTCACCGTTGAAAACGAGTTCTACGACTTCCTCCGTCAGCGCCTCGACCAGCAGTACCGCGCCCTCCTCGCTCCTGCGCCGTCGCCAGAGGCCTGAGTCCCTGGGGCGCCGCACGAGGGAGCGTCGCCCGAGGATGACGCAGAACGCAAGGATCGCTAAGTGCAAAATAATTTCCAGGGGAGATGATACTCAGACGCAGCATGAAGAGAGTGTTTTGGTTTTCCTGTTGGATTTAGCTCGTCTTTGTACCCGCAAAGGTGCTGCTCAGGGCACGACCGCATCGGACTACCTCGAGCTGAGATAGAACAGTCATGTGCTGTGTTTTAGGCAGCCTTCGAGTTTTATCGAGGGTAATATTACGATTAAGACACGGATTATACTTTATGCACGTATTC
>NC_051406.1:45711957-45713312 GCF_015228065.2 Penaeus monodon | reverse complement strand
TTTTTTCCTTTCATGCTTGTTTAACACTTATTGTTGTTGTTATATTTTTGTATTTATGAACCTCATTAAAATATTAAACAAACATAGGATACCTTTATTCTCCAATAAAAATATTACTGCTTTATTCACTGCATCTTGCCTTCGACTTCCCGCGAAGCAGGATGTTGCAACTGCAGCCAGTTTGCTCACTCTCTGGGATTAAGATTTTTTTTATCTAGCAAATACTACTTCAAAGTTGCGTTACAAGCCTCCGTCTTTCTTAAAAGTTTTCCTTTAAGCGGCTTTGATATTGCAACAAAATGCTTGGGGAACTATAAAGAGGATAGCAGTCGATCTGAGTTTTATCTCTTTAATACACATGGCACTTACTAAGTCACAGAAACTTGACCAGCGATAGAAACATATTATCCCATAGCAGTTTAACCAGATATTAAGATAACAAAAAACACAATATCATTACTCAAATCACACACGAAGATGATATAAATATGTAATATATAAAACAACCAATATAAAAAAAGGAATTTTCTCTCTTTCCCGCGTATGTACACGTAGAGCATTTTCCTTCCCAGTGTTCCAGCGACAAAGCGGAGGGCCTGGAGAGGCATCGCCCGGAGCCACGCCAGAAAAGGCTGAACTACTCACATCTACCTCACGACCCCAGCGTCAAAGAAACCTATTAGATTTGAACTGAGTTTCAGTGAAGTATTTAAATCACATACTGACGAGGGGTACAATAGTCTTCAGTCTGGATTGTAATACAAAGGTACAAATATCAAAATTCGTTTGGACGTTTCAAAAGAAGTTATAAAATTGGAGTGCAGATGCGCTTCCGGTCCCAACCCGTGAGACCAGACCACTTCCTGATGAATGTCTCGTAAGTACAGGCCAGAGCCGGGAGTCGCCACGCGCCCTCGACGCCGGGGCCGCCTCACCTACGGCCGCCACAGAAGGGGCAGGAGCAGCATGGCCCAAAGGCTGAGGGGCGTTGCCGCGCGGGGCGCTCCGGACGCACCTGCAATTCAAGACCATCGTTACTACTAATATTCTAACATTGCTATTTATATATAATGACGAAAGCATCATTGTCGTCATTGATGTTACTTATCATAATATTTACTATTACTGTCACAATCATTATAATTGCAGTTTATCGCTTTCATCGCCTGTATTATAATAATTACAGATATTGTCATTCTCTACATAATCATGAATGCTTTTGCTATTATCATTACTAATATCATTATAATAGCGGCAATCAATGTTAGCCTTATCGTTTCTTTAATTTACTGTTTCTAGCGTTGCTGATAACATTGTTATCATAATTTTCACTTCATCATGAAGGTTATCCTCAA
>NC_051406.1:45710430-45711906 GCF_015228065.2 Penaeus monodon | reverse complement strand
CATCTCTCTAACTACGATTCTCATCATTGTTCTTATTGTTAACATTTATTGTAATCATTCTCGCCGTTAGCATTCGAATTATCCTCTCTGTTATCAATAATATAAAAAGCATCATCAATTTGCTACGATTATCCTTTTCACTATTTTCATCGTCATTACTCTTCCTGTTATAAGGCCTGTTAAGTCGGTCTGACTGCCATCCCTACGTGATCCTAATAGGCCTACACAAAAGGCGACAGTTGCCTTTCTCGACCTCGTGGGGTGACCCCCTCGAGGCCCTCCCTCCCCCTCTGCCCTCCCACCTGGCGTCTGGCTCCAGGAGGCGCCCCAGCCGACACCGTCGCCGTCCCTGGCGTTGTCCTCCTCCAGCCACTCCTTCAGCGGGTGGAAGTAGTCGAGCAGCGCCCGCGCCGTCATCCTTCTCTCGCCAGTCATCACCTGCAGCACGTCCTGCCACGGCTGCGACGAGCCCAGGGACAGCATCCTCCTGCGGCCGGAACCCCGGGGCACGTGGAGAGCAAAGGAAGGTGCACATTACACGAGCGACTGCCATGAGCCGGAGGCAAGGCACTGAGAATCACCGAATACTTTCCTGGGAAACTAAAAATATCCCGTAAAAAAGGTCGCTCAAGCAACTTACATATTTGCATATTCTGTATAGTTATATGTATAACCCTGTATAATAGCCGCCGTCAGTTCTGGCCCAATGTCGCTTCGGCGACATCTACGTGTCGCTGTGCTAGTGAAAGGCAGCCGGAGAGGAGCTGGCGAATCACAATGGCATCTCGCTGGTCCTCGCCGGCGTCGCTCCCTTTAGCGCTGGTCCTCGTCGCGGGTCATCCTCGAGGACGCCGCCGGGCAGGTTCAGGCGCTACAAGATGCGACGGGACTTCGGTCGATGCGAAATCGAGTCGACTTGGGCGAGATTCTCGTGACGTCCCGCTCCAGACGATTTCGCATCGACGAACTCCCGTCGTATCTTGCAGCGCCTGAGTCTGCCCGGCGGCGTCCTCGAGGATGACCCGCGACGAGGACCAACGCCCGGCCTCCGCTCGTGCAGCCGAGGAATATCACCACCGCCGACAGACCTGGCAGATCTAACCCATAGGCTGGCAATAACGAGCGACAAGAGGGACCCCGATCGGGCGGATAATTTCAGTCGGAGGCAGAGCTCAGCTATTTGGGGGAACCCCGGATGTATATACAATGAAAAACAAAATCTTGCTTGAACGACCACTAACCATTAATATCTATTTTTCATGTTTCATATGAGGTATCATGCAACAAAAAAATATATATAATTATGAGGTGTCTCGATAAAAAAAATATATATATATATACTCAAGCAATAATTATCCTATAATACAGTTCCTTCATCAATCATATGTACTGTTCATACAAATGTATAACTACAAGCGCGCATGTGTGCATACATAACAGTATAAATAATGCATTTATATGATCAGTACATGCGTG
>NC_051406.1:45706802-45710345 GCF_015228065.2 Penaeus monodon | reverse complement strand
TTACGATCACCCAGCAGCCACACAGCCAACCAGTGACTCACGCGAGCAGGTCCCCGGCCTCCTTCGACCCGTAGAAGTCGCAGGTGTGGAGCGGCCCCTGGTGGTTCGCCGCCCTGCACAGCGTCTCGAAGAACTGAAAGCAGCAGCACCCTGAGCGCCGTCAGACGGCCACGAATACAAATGGATATCACGGATTCTTTCACAAAGATCTGCAGCGAAGAAGGGAGACCAGACGCACCTGGAACTGCAGCACAGTGCGGGTGAAGTAGCGGATCATGTCGTACCCTGTGGCGATGTGGAAGATGGAGACCGGGTCCAAGTCGTCCTTGGTCCGGGGCACCGGCGCAACCACGCCCAGGTACTGCTCTCTGTGGGGAAGGGGGGGGGCGGTCTCACACGCGTTGTCCTCGAAAGAAAGCGAGAGAGAAGCGGAAGGGCAGAGCCAACTTTTCCTTACTTCCAACTTCATTGTTGATTTCACTTTCATAATATGTAATTGAAAATTATATTCTTCAATCTTTTCTACCACATTTTGATGCAAAATGATGGGTAAAAGTACAATCACTCAAGTATCTCGCCTTCACCGCCTAATGTTGCACGACAGAGCAAGAGCGAGTCCTGCAAGCTTAATTTCATTAGCTGTTTATTTGCTCCCTAATATTTTATTCGTCATTTTCATTTATGTGTGCTAAGTTTTGTATGGAATCTGTTGGTCGGGGCTAGAATCCTGCATTCTGAAGACTTGGATGTTGATGCACAGGCAGTGACATGTTTTAGGATCTACAGGAGTTAGGACATCCCTAATTTACGTTAGACTTGTAATAACATAGTATTAGATAATCACCATACACCTTCTTTTAGACTCATTTTCACTATAAGGATCTTGCTTAGCTACCCCCCATCACATCACGAATCGGTCCACAGAACTTGCCAACATACTTAAGCTTCCAGAACTCTTCGTTCGCCTCTTCCGTGTCATACTCGCCCCTGAAGAGCCTCCACCGCCAGAGGTCGTTGACCAGGTGGAAGGGCAGCGTGGTGACGCTCTTCAGCGCCGTCCGCATCAGGAAATTGATGCTCAGCTCTGTCGGCGAGTCCGAGATTTATTATGCTTTACTATGAGTGCTTCGGGGTCGAGAGCAGTTGGTGATTCATGACCCATTAATTGACATGTTGGGGAAGGATACATGCAGTCACCCTATTCACAAAGATCGACTTTGAGCTCTAGACTTTCAGGAATTCAATATCATAAATTATTATTTCGTTTTGCACATTAGCTGGCGAAACCTTCCCCCGAACGGCGTGGAGAAAGCACGTCCTTACCCTTGCTCTCGGGGGCCTCCTGCAGCAGACCGATCTCCGCGAGATGCTTTGGCGTCGACATGGACATGGACATCAGTTCCCCGATGGCCTCGTGGAAGCCGTCGTTGGCGCCGTCTCTGTCCAAAGGCAGACTGTCAGGCTGCGCGGCCAAGAGCTCGACCTGCGCCCGTGCAAAAGGGGCGGGGCTTCACCCTCGCCGTAATTGCCCTTAATTTTCAAATGACAAAGATGCGCAGTAAATGTATAAATGATGCCCATGCACGATTTTCAATAATTTGAAAATGAATTACTTTTCAAAAATGTTTCCCTATTTGGATTAAAGGAACTTGGTAAAATGCTTATCAGTAATTATCTTTCCACCTGTACGTCTATATCTGTTTGTCTATCAATGCACTTTCATCTTCCATTTATTCCATATTTTACCATAGTAACATTGCTGGTTTTCGGTTTTCAGACTAAAACATACACAGATATTCATAAGGAGAGAATGAAAAGGCCCTATTTTGCCTTGCAGGTTCTGTTGCTGAAAAAGCATTCTGGTCTTTTAAAGTTGTCAAGTGCTTGAACTATGAAAATACTATGAAAATCTGTTTTAGAAATAAAAACCAAGAAAGGGGACTCACCTGTAGGTCAGAGGCAAATGAGCGTACTGCATGAAGTACTGGATGTGACCGAGCTCGTGGTGGATTGTCTCAAGATTCTCGAAGTTGACCTCTGAACACATTCTGATCCTGCGAAAGGACCAGCCCGTAAATGTTAGCAAGATATTAAAACATTTATTATTATTTGGAATTTTCATTCCACTGCCTTTCACCGACCTGAAGTCCTTAGCATCATAGAAATCCCAGGCGGTGGCGTGACACTGAACGCTGCGACCCTCGGGGCGCTCCAGCATGGACAGGTTCCAGAAGGTGGCCGGCAGCGGCTGCAGGAAAGCGGAGGACTTTCAGTTCTTTTCAACAATTTCACATTTCTTTGTGAGCTATAGAATTTAGGTACATACACGCACTGCGTGTAGCGTAAAGTTTTCAAAATAAATTATATAGTTCCACGAAGGAAACACCTTGGTACACCCATGGCGGGTCTCTTCTGACTGCAGGCAGTTCTCTGTCCGAAGTGGAGGGGAAGGGAAAGAGCAGGAGGCGGTAGTTGGGGCTGAGCTGAGGCAGCGAACACAAAAGGGGCGGGGCAAAATAATACTCTAATAGATTTGTAGAACTGAAATTGGATAATATCATTAAATATAATTTTCCCCAAGTGACATTTAAACACTTTCCTATTTACTATTGAAAGAAGGTAAAGGCTCACTATTCACATTTGCTACACAATTACTGGTACTATCTTTTGTAAATGTAAGGATTAAACAGAATTTTATGGTACTGAAGGTTTGGAATATCCTGCACACTCTGGTCTATAATTACAAGATTAGGTGCATATATGTTTTGTGCACAAAAATCAGACGCCCAGGAATGGTTATCACTATGCTTTCCCGAGCAGGAACATACTGAATGGGCACTGGATTCTTGCCAATAATTTGCCAATCCCTACAATCGCCCCGTCTACTAATGCTTTCCCTGTTCCCACCACGCCATATTAGGTAAAAATCAGTTTCCTGTAGAAGGCAATGTTGATATGGCAACTACCATCACTCTCCTGCCCCACCACCTATAAGCTTGCCCCCTTTGCTTCGCTATATCCCAACTCGCCCACTCTGCTCTCACTAACACATAGCCCCGCCGCTGGTAACCTTCCAGCCAGAAACGAACTAAACGCTGGTGAGGGCAATGGTCGAACTTATATACAAAGAGGGACAACGCTGGAAATAGTTATTGATGCATACACTACTCAAGTAAGAGACATTACTGAATATGAATTCAAGAAGTCGGATCATGCGTGATCTGCAAGCAGAGGCACCCTTACCTTCAGACCCATGGAGGTGAAAAATTCTTCCCCTAACTTGAACATGTAGGTGACGTTGTACCCGCCGCCCTGCATGGTTTGCGTGACGTCGATGTCAGGCTGCTCTGGATATGGGACCAACTCGGGGTAAAGATTCGTCCAGAACCTAAAGGAAACCAAGTTTGAAGATTTAGACTCCTAGAAGTCTGGATTTTTTTTCGCCTGAAAATGAATCACGGTGCTTTGATAACTGAACAACTATTAAAATAATCAAGTATGCATTAAATTGTAGAAGCTCAAAATGTAAAAAGTAAAGGAAGA
>NC_051406.1:45704933-45706563 GCF_015228065.2 Penaeus monodon | reverse complement strand
AAATTCGAATTGGGCGTCTCACCTGCCCCACATGTCCCCCAGGACGCAGGCGGGCAAGGGCCCTCGTGGTGGAATCACCTGTCGGCACACAAATGGAATTACTGGCATATCATGATCTTATTAGACGAATAAAATCCACGAATTTCTTGCTACACATAAATTGCTCGTTCGGGGACCTTCCTCGTTCCCATGGCAAAGATTC
Organism: Penaeus monodon; assembly: GCF_015228065.2. Classification (NCBI taxonomy): domain Eukaryota; kingdom Metazoa; phylum Arthropoda; class Malacostraca; order Decapoda; family Penaeidae; genus Penaeus; species Penaeus monodon. The sequence continues at coordinate 45,706,361 of NC_051406.1, read as the reverse complement.
CATAACAGATTCAACGGCCTCGGTCATCACCTGGTCGCCGTACACCTGCCGCAGCTTCTTCCTGACGTAGGCGTGGACCAGGCGGTAGAGGGGGTCCAGCTCCTCGTAAAGGGCCAGCATGTCTTGCTCGAATGTGTCGGTCTCGTACTGGAAACGAATGTACAAATATAAGGCGTTAATTCTATTAATGATATGTCACGTAAGACCTTTGATAGGAAGAATTACAGTAACTTAGTAAATGGCAACTTTCGCGGAATGAACTGGGGGATGTAATCATAACATAAAATGGATCCTAAATTTCAATGAAAATTATCCAAACGTGGAGATAATCACCTTCTTCCTCATCAGATCGCCGGCGTCCGTGTAGTTGTTGAGGCGAGCGTGCTTGTTGATCAGAGACATGTACTGCATGTAAAAGGGCCTGATCTGCGGGGTCGGCACTTGATAAGCCTTACTGGGCATCTCGCATGGAAATATAAGCTTTATAAAGAGCATATCTGTGGTATGTACGGTTATGAGCACACAGCAACAAGCCTGTTACCTTCCTGGAGACGCGCGTCCTCCAGCTCTCCCACACGTAACTCAGTTCGGTGTAGTTTCTGGAGGTCCCCATGACGCGCGTTAGACCTGGCTCCAGGTTCTCGCACTGTTGACAGAGAAGGTCGCCACTTGCAAAGTATATTGCGCGCTCACCCGAAGTAAACCCTTCGGAAATCGATTAATCATCCAAATGGAGCTCATTATAGCAACGGCCGTGACATAGAGATTGGAGGCGAGCCCTAATAACCCATGTGCCTATTCTCAACTGAAGTATATAGTTAGTTTCACCTCGGATCTCCCCTTCAGCTCAGGGTCTACAGATACACTAAACTTGATGTTTCTCATATAAACCTTCCTTATTTAAGAGGAAAAGCTTCTCCAAATGCAGTACCAACACAAAAGTATGATCCAGTGCAAAAATCTTTATTTTACCGTAGTTGTATTATTACTGGCCTGTTCCCTATTCAAAGCTGATACACCGTTACTGGTTTATTACCTTTTGTAAATGTAAGGATTAAACAGAATTCGATGGTACTGAAGGAATGTAATATCCTGAGTTAGCGTTAATGAACCCAGACCTGACGACACGAACCTGCTCGCCTTGCTGCGACCCGAGACACACAGTCCCGCGGCCGTAAATCGACGACATGTTACTCGAGATCTGCGTCAGCGCCTTGGCGTCCTCCTCCTCCAGCTGGGCCTGGAACGCCTGCGGGAGACCGAGCCTTTTAGGGCAACGAAAACTTCCTGACGGGGACGAGCGTGGGGCAAGTTAGCCACTGAATGCAGATTTCCATGTGATAAATGGGCGTAGACAATCAAGCTCACGCACTGCGGTGAAATAATATTATAACTAGAAATAAAGACTTAAGGGATAACGTTAAGCAA
>NC_051406.1:45702630-45704211 GCF_015228065.2 Penaeus monodon | reverse complement strand
ACTGGACAGAACTGTCGACGGGCTGCCTCTTGCAACTAACCATTCTGAGCAGCCTACTGGTCTCTGGCGACAGCTCCGCCCCCCGGTACTTCTGCGCCTCCTCATACATCTCCGTCTGGTACTTCGTCACCTCCAGTTGTGCATCAGCCTGGTAAGGGATGGAAATACCCAACGAAAATGTAGTGGGAAAGAAATATCTCCATCTAATTTGACGGATGAAATAAATTCTCATTTTAGAAGAATAATGTATTTAATGAGGTGCTCCACATGGGCAATTGTGCTCCATGTGTGGGACGCAACACATGCTGTTGCTGTGGAATCGCCCGAGAGCAAGATTTATTGCAACTTGAACAGCTTTTAAGTCAAGACAAAAACGTTCAGTCCATTAATCTTGAAGATAAGAAGACTGTATCATATTACCTGCAGACTGCATCAGGGGTCATTTCTATGTGGCGAGGATATGATGTATTATGAGACACTACATTGCAGTTTAAAAAGTCTACGTCTGTCGAAGACATATTCTCGACTGTCTACATCCATCCAAGGGCATTGTAGAATTCAGACATCAATTGGCATTAACAGAGCTGTTTTACAGTAAATACTATATCTAATGGCAGTACTGATACAATGAATCAAAGCAGATATGTAGCAATATTAGCAACTCAAATGCTATAGTTCTAATATATTGTGAGATGCACTGAGAGTATTTGCCATCCTGTCATCACAGCGTGCATTACGTATCCAGGTTTGTAATATCCCGCTGTAATATGCAATGGTGCAGACAACAGAGCATAATGAAATGGAGACCTGTTGTGTTGTTTTTCCTCCACCTGGGAAGTGCATTACAGAAACCATTGTTGTTACAGTGGAAACTATTTTCTTTGAGAAGGGCGTTATCGTAAAGACGGTTATTACTTTAATTGCCAATATTTTGATGATGTTGTCTGAAGGCCATTCCCAGAACAATGGACAAGCCGCCATGATAAACACATACCCCGAAGAAGGGCGTTTACATAATGACTTCCTATACCTTGACACGTTGTGCAGATCAGCGTCTGACTGTTGCTGCAAATGCATTCCAGACCAGGGCTGCCAACTCACCGCTTCCTTGCTGTTGTGGTCGGTGATGTTGGTGGAGTAGGCCCAGGCTTTGCGCGTGTTGATGTTGTAGAGGACCTGCGCGCGTACGTGGTAGGTGTCCAGCAGGTCCTGCACCTTGGCCTCGGCCGCGCTGCACCCAGCGGGCGGAAGGAATGAGGTTAGTTGGCTCTTGCAGTGTGGGGGATACAGCTCAGATTCTGGGCTAGACTGCCATATGGTTGGTAAAGCTACACAATCTAACTTAAATCTGCAGTAAACTAATACAAAGGCCCTATGCCATAATTCAGTTACAAGCTGACAAACTAGTTTTGATGCCATACTGAATAGTAGCTCGTAATGGCGCTGAAATTCAATCATGACAAATTTTAGGTTTGAATGGAAGGTATTAGTAGATTAGCTATCAACAAATTTTACGTCGCATTCGGCTGCTCGATGCGTCCCGTAGTAATACCTCACTGTCATACAGCCACAGTAGCCAAA
>NC_051406.1:45700966-45701243 GCF_015228065.2 Penaeus monodon | reverse complement strand
AGAATCCCTTTCATCCCGTCTTGGTTGCCACATACGCGCGCACTCGTCCAAAAACTTCATAGCTTTCGTCTGAAGCCAAACAAAGGTTTCGCGCGGGGGAAGTGAAAGCACTTGTGGCTGCTATTAAGGGCCTGGAGGAGAGCTGGCCGAGACAGAGCGCTATCGAGGGCGGCCGCGATTGCTCGCCTGGCCTTCGGCGCCTCCGCTGCGATGGAGGCAATTTAGCTTTCTTGTTAGCAGGATCTTCCTCGAGCGTCGGCTGAGGGAGACGCACGCC
>NC_051406.1:45700280-45700825 GCF_015228065.2 Penaeus monodon | reverse complement strand
TGCCTTATTTGTACTTATCTGTACAAATGAATGTTTCTTTGGGAAAAATATAAATATGAAAATACAAAAATTATCAATTAATGTTTTCTTCGATTTCTGACATCACCCTCTTCCAGATGAATATCATTCCAAAATATTTAATCAGAATCTTACTTGGGGACAGAAGATATTTTATCTTTTTGCCTATAATTCATTTTAAAGGGATAACCTGGGTGCCTTCCGATCAACAAGCGACGTATATTTCAGTCTATTAAGTAATCCCATTCTGAACCGTTCCCTATTTTCTGCAGCAAATGAAAGGCCTAAAAGGAACAAACAATAATCACTAATAAGAATTGGAATAAAGAGCTGATGGGTCATCCTACAAATCATGAATATTAATTGTAATTGCACACTTGTAATGTAACTGTGTCGATGGATCGATTTTTTCGATACATGGGAGAAAATCCTTAGCTTTGCTGATAAAACGAAACTGATGCTGGGCAGCTCAGGCGATGACAGCGCCAACACAGAAGCATCGACCGATATGTATCACGATAGTGGAC
>NC_051406.1:45695885-45696008 GCF_015228065.2 Penaeus monodon | reverse complement strand
GTTCAATAATTACAACACAATCACACAGCTATTTACGGTGTAGTGCCGTGGCCGCAATCACCCATTATCTTATTATGGTGTTTTTAATGTTACTCTTGTATATACTTCCCATGTTATTACGTA
>NC_051406.1:45694532-45695605 GCF_015228065.2 Penaeus monodon | reverse complement strand
GCAGATATACGCGCGCTATCAAGGGAAGATGAATCACCTCGTTTATACTCAGAAATGCAATAGCCATAAATCTTAAAACAAGACGAATAACACGAAAGGGCCAACAGCTGTTGAATTCTTCAAGCTGGCAAATCTGACCTCACACATTTCGGCCAGAAACATCACAATGGCGTGGGACCAAAACAACATGGCCAGAATACTGTTCAAATTTAATGTTCATAACAAGATACCAAAACGAATTAGAATGTTGCAATGACAGGGCCGTTCCGCTGCTTCTATTTTGCAACAACACAGCAGAAAGTATAATCAGGACGAATACAAACTAGATGGAGGCACGGCTGCCAATCCAGGAACACCTGCTTTTCCAGCACGCATGACGTAGCGATGAAGTAGAAATGACAGGGTCGGATGAGTGTGACGTCCGAGTCGGTGGGTGATAGATACCAGGAATAACAGGATAAATATTTAAATGAAATCAAATACAAAATATAGAGTTCAATTTTCTTGCCTTGAATACATCATATATGATATTTGTAAACAAAATTGCTTTGGACTGTGACCCATCACAACGAAAATGTAAATCAGAAGGCGAAACTTCCCAATGGCATGAAACACTTATTGAGAGGAACTAACAGTTAGCTTATTTCAGAGACATTTAATATAACCGAAAGATACATGAAAATAATACATTTATACCGGTTCTTGGCATTAATACTAATGACGTCACATCGTCCCTCTCACAGATGCTAAAGTATAGCTAAGCAAATGTTTCTTGACAAGTGTGAGAACAATGGCGACCCCCCCCCCCCCCGAAAAAAAGCAGGTGTGATATCATAATTTCGGAGCCAATCACGACTCGATCACTCTCAGCCAATCACAGCGCGTCCTGTAACCACGAGTCGGTTTCCGCGACGTCTCGTGAGAGCGAGCCAGAGACTTCTGTCAACGGGTTTCGCGACGGAGGAAACAATAGCTTTTAAAATAAATCACTTTGCTTTCACTGAGTATAAGAAAGTTTGTGATTATTGCTCATTCGATTACAATTTTATAAGGCTAACTTTTTTTTGTGGGAT
>NC_051406.1:45693467-45693701 GCF_015228065.2 Penaeus monodon | reverse complement strand
GCGGTCTCTCTTGCCCTCGACTCCTGATGTCACTCTGGAAGGCCGCGGGGGGGGGGGGTAATGCCCCCGAGGCGGCACCACAAGCGACGCGGCTGGAATGGAACTGGAATCTCGGGTGTTACGGCTGATCCCGAGGGCGCGGCAGGGAATTCGGCCGCGTCATCAATCACACCTCACCCTGACGTGCCCCCCCCCCGCCCTCGCCTACCACCCCCCTCTCGCAGCTGAACTTAA
>NC_051406.1:45690292-45691229 GCF_015228065.2 Penaeus monodon | reverse complement strand
AGAGTCCTTATTGATTTACAGGGCTTTTTTCTCTCTTCCAAGGGCCGGGGCCTCCTTGCGCGTTAGCCACCCAGGGCGGTGTCATATCAATGTCACTCTTCCTAGCGCTTGGTTCGACCTTCGCAATATTGCGCTTCACTTTGTGTTATAAATCATCCTTGAAAGATAGAATGATAATAATTCTTGGTGAATCATCCAAGAAGAGATAATTTTCATTTGGTGTCGCCTTCTGAAATTTTGAAATTTAGTGATGGGTGTTTCTGATTCTTTTTATGGGACGCGACATTTCCTGAATTCATATTTTGTTGTGATGTGCAGCTGAAGGGAACGGAAAGTAGCTGTTGATGACGCGAAACATTCGTAGAGACAATAGCCACTTCCTTATACTGACCGCGCTGGATCCTTGCTTGCGATAAGCGGCACAGTTACACAAAAGCGTTTTAAGAAATCCGCGATAAGTCTCTGAAAAGCTTTTCATACACTCTCTCGTTTATTTCATATCTGAGATCTCTTCCTCGTGCTGCCTCAAAAGGGAAACCCAGAGACACCCCGAGGGTATTTCGGGGCCGCAGGTTGGCAAACTACTTTCTCCAGAGGCCGGCGATGCCGTTTCTAGGCCGCCACAGAGCCAGGCACGAGCAGCCCCGGGAGCCCTGTTACCTGGCGCGGCCGATAGACACATTTCCCTTTCCTCTGCTGAATGCAACAGGATCTTGTGTTGCGTTTCATGGGAGGAGAAAAGTGCCAGTTTCACGCCCAGTAAAAATGACCGAAATATTCCCGGCATTTGCATATCAAACGCCAGACTAAGTGCAAGCTCAATCCCATCATTTGCATCCAAAATTGACAATTCTTCTTATGCTTCTGCTGCTCCGGTACACTCGCCATGCCATTCTGAACGAAGAAGAAAAAGGTTGCACTTGCGTGTTTGCCTGCA
>NC_051406.1:45688777-45688861 GCF_015228065.2 Penaeus monodon | reverse complement strand
CAAACCCCCCTCTTCCCTCCCACCCCCCCACCTCCCTTCCACCCCCTCTTCCTTCCTCCAGCCCCCCTTCTCTCCTCCCCTCCC
>NC_051406.1:45684438-45684550 GCF_015228065.2 Penaeus monodon | reverse complement strand
CATAGGATAAAGTGTGTGTATGTTTGTGTGTGACCCTGAAGCTGGTTTGCTGAAATAAGAAATCTGCAAAACTTTGTCTATTATTTTTGGAAAAGCTGCACGTTTATCATGA
>NC_051406.1:45684130-45684208 GCF_015228065.2 Penaeus monodon | reverse complement strand
AGAATGCTTTGACTTCCTTGACAAACGATGTCACTTTCCCTTCACATTCGAAGTCCTTTGATCGCGATGGGAGTGCGG
>NC_051406.1:45682912-45684103 GCF_015228065.2 Penaeus monodon | reverse complement strand
ATCCGGCGTGCTAACTGACTGCAAGCGGCATCGCATAATTCATGGCTCCTCAGCGGCGGCATCGCGTCCCATAAATAACGAAGGGGTGGCCGCCGCCCACTCGCGGCTACCGTAACGCGAGGCCGGGCCTTGGGTTCACAACCTCGCCACGAAACAGGAGACTCGAGTAATTACTACCACATGAATCATACTGACCTGTTAACCGCGTGTGCGAAGCCGCAGGAGCTGGCTAGTAATACGAACAGGATCCTCATCTTGCTTCGGCGCACACAGCGTTTCTCACTTCCTCGATCACTGTCTCGCAGTTATGAATGAAAGTTTGGCGTAAACCTCGGCAGCTGTAAGTGGGTCCCCGAGCGCCCGTGCCGCCGCGTCCCGCCTCCCTGACTCCGCCGCCTGGACTGAACCAACTCCTGAATTTATCATCTTCTTGTAAGATGAGGCTGCTGTTGCCAGATTCGCAACCTCGTGCCACGTTCGCCGGTGCAGGTGGAGCTCTGGCATTCGCTGCTTGTTGGTCACCTCAGACATGGAGGAGTGAGTCCGCCCGCGCCGGACGGGAAAGGAGAGGGCGTTTGGTACGGAATTAACTCGAGACTGGGGCAGGTGATATGGTAACCCATAGTGGGTCGTTCTGCCGCACTTTCCTCTGTAACGCGATACCGTTACGGGGCACCAGGACTCCTTCGCCTCGCTTCTGCTGGGGCTCCCGTGGGATGCTGGCCTGCGATTCGGCGAGAGGAAGCGACCGAGGAGGAGGAACCTGGAGGAGGCGGCCGTAGATTTTCATTGGAGAGCAGATTCCAGCCACTTGACAAGGTGCTTGCCTGTCGACTATGTTGACTCATGTATATAAAAAGGTACCAATAAATTTTTGGTAACTGATCCCGTATCACTTGGTACTCACAGTATTTTGACTATATACCAAGTGTTTGCTCGTTTCGGATTTACAATTCTTACGTGCAGTGGGTATTGTGTACTGAATGCGTCATGATCGTGGTTGTCAGTACACGAGAAAAGGGAAAGTTAGAAAGCCATAACGGAGGAAGAGAGAGAATGGCTGACCCTTCCCTGCAAAGGGCTCTGGACAACGGTGAATCCGTTGACCACTGGTCACCTGGCTTAGTGTCTCGCATACAGAACTGTACACGGCTTGCCATGCAGACGAAAGCTGTCATTTAGTCTGACACC
>NC_051406.1:45680295-45680505 GCF_015228065.2 Penaeus monodon | reverse complement strand
TAACATGAGAGTACATTTACAAAACTTTACCAAAGCTTTAACATATTACACGTTAAACTATCTGTGGCAAGCACTCTAAAAGTGAACATTAAAATGACAACGAAACTAAGAAGGAAAAGAACGAAAAACCTAATGTTAAAACAAAAAAAAAATGTGACTAGTTAAAACTCTAAAAACTCTGTACTTCTGCTATATGGTTGAGGAGCTAAA
>NC_051406.1:45680085-45680185 GCF_015228065.2 Penaeus monodon | reverse complement strand
TTCTCTGTCCTGGCAAAGGGCACACGCACTTGCTCTTGTCGCTCGCGTCCACCACGGGTGTCGTAGCTGGAGTCATGTGGAGCGGGAAGCGCAAGCTTGA
>NC_051406.1:45679120-45679654 GCF_015228065.2 Penaeus monodon | reverse complement strand
TGAAACACTTTTGGAAATTTAGTTGTTTCGTTTTTACTGAAAGGAAAGAATTCTGGTAAGATTATTCGAAATGAAAATTTCAAAACCATTTCTAATTGTTTTTTTTTAAAGAAAAAAAAGTGCAAGCTTCAGAGTAGTTTGTAATTGATTAAATTTTACTAAATGTAGCTGTACATTTTCTTTTTAAAGCCTTTCATAAATTTATTTAATTAAAAACATTTACCCAGTCGATTTGCTTTTAAATGGTTGAATATTTATTTTTAATAATAATAATTGCTCTAGAATGTTTAAAGATTTTATGGTTTAACCTTTGACCTTTGAAATTGCAGTAAAGTATATAATGTGCAAGGTCAGAATAATGCTTTTCCCACACTGTCTGTGGAGGAAAAAAAAATGTTTTGGGTGCTCAATAATCAATATTCAAAAGCTGGTTATACTCAAGGTTGAGGAAAAACTAAAAAGTGATAGATAATTACAAATAAAATGCAGTCTTTACTGGGTAACTTATTGTCCTTACAAGCATGCACACGCTCA
>NC_051406.1:45678332-45678561 GCF_015228065.2 Penaeus monodon | reverse complement strand
TAAAATTTCACCACAGCCTCGCCAGTGCGAGGTAATTTTACTAGGGTGTAAATATAGTATATTAACTAAGCATATAAAGGAGTGGATTAATTAATAATATGATTTGCATAAATTACAGTGAGTGCTTGGTGTTAATAAAACGGAGTGTACCACCTTTTCCCAGTTTAGGGAAATGATAATGAAGCCATGTCCATTCCGCCCCACGCCCTGGCTCGTTTTTGCGCATGGA
>NC_051406.1:45677741-45678220 GCF_015228065.2 Penaeus monodon | reverse complement strand
CTTAGGGGCTTTGCCCCCCAAGCCCCAACCTATCGCTGTATTTTGAATACGCCGCTGATGGTTTTCAATAAATAAAAAATATACTGCATATGTGAATGCATATGCAACAGTTTTTTGTGATATTTCTCTAAACCACATAGCAATGAAAAAGGCGTATACCCACCAGAATACAAAATTTGACAACACATTAAAGATCCAGGATGACCGCGGTTGTGAGATTTGTTAGAAAGATGAGTCCCGATCATATTTGCACGATCGGTTTCCGACAGTTATGTTGTGTTGTCAAAACAGCGAACCCCAGTTGCTAAAGGCGGACCAGGAAAGGTGCGCCCCTCCCTGGCTGGTTCCTATAGGCAGGGGAGGCGCTGAGAGGTAAGAGCAGTTTTGAATCTGTGCCCTAAAGAAAAGTACTCGAGTAAACTGGGTTTCATTAATGCTTCTTCGCTGAATAAGCACTGAAACTGCGATGTTCCAGGGAG
>NC_051406.1:45676290-45677711 GCF_015228065.2 Penaeus monodon | reverse complement strand
CTGACCGCGTTGGCTCTCCCTCGTTGCCAGCGTGGACACGCTTGAAGGCTACTATGTTATGAAAGTTTGTCGCTTCACCCGCTCATGCGAGGTCGCCGCCACTTGTGAACGAGGCAGTGGTGTAATACGGAAGTAATGTAAGTAACAATATAAATACGGGTTTTCTAACAAAGCTTCTTTAGTTGTGTGTGTGTACCTTTTCCTTGCCTAAATCACGAGAGCTTGGATTTATTGACTACCAATGCTTGTTTAAAGTATGAACCAACATAAAAGTGCCACATTTGCCTCAAAATGCTCGAAAAATGCCTCTGAAATGCTAAACATATCAACTACAGCAATTCCCCTAAATCCTGCGTGCTTCCATACTTTCGTACGACTTCTCAGCAGCTGCTCGACCGGGAACAGGCGGGCAACCGATTTTGCGGTGTCTCGCTCCCACAACTAGTGCTCGACACTTGCTTTAAAGCATTGTTTCTAATGGAAGCTTCACACGGCGCCACCAGTTGCCGCCACTGTCGACCATTGGCCATCTCTTCTCGCTCAGTAACAATGTACTCGTGATTGTCAGGCTCTCGGGGGGAGGAGATAGGGATACACAGAACCTGAACTGTGAAGTGGTGAAACAATCAGCGATATAAAACACATCTTGTGAAAAGTATGTAAACAAATAGAGAAGCGGAAAAACTGAAAATAACTTGTGTTAAATTCGTCCCTGAGTTTGAAAGCAAATCCCTGGCAGAAAAAAGCGTAAGTTCTGCATCCTCTTTTTTAACATTGTTCGATGTTCGAAAAAGAAGTTAGATATTGAATTCTAAAGCATCGTCTGCGATTAAGCATACATGTTTATTCACAAGCACGCAGATCAACATATTCCTGTTACCACTGCACACCACCACACCCTCTTGTCATCACCCACACCATGTCACCGGTGGCGGACATCAGTGTCCGAGTTATTTTGCGCGAGACACTTAGTTGCTGCCACCGGCGGTTGACAACAGCTGCCTCGTGCGAAAGATCTGTCTTACAACCTCGGCGTTTCGCCATTTTATTACTCCCCCCCCCCTTTTATGCAATGCGGACCCATTGCGCCAGATGCAAGCTGCCCAAGAACACTGCGCGTCTTCCGACAAAATAAGTTTTATTGCGGGTTGCGGTCTCTTACACTACCCTGGAGAAATAGGGACCATTTATGCCAAGAAAAAGGCTATGAGACTATATTCCCAACATGTGTTAATGATGAAAAATATACGTAGCCAACTCAGTCAAACCTTCTCCAACAAACGGTCCAAAGACCCAAGACGAAATTTTAATTTTGGTTGGGAAAACACACATGATGCAGACATCGCTGAAGATCTCGGTAAACTTATGAATAATGTTGAAATGACTAGTGGCATACTAGCCTCATGTACGGCCTCAAATTG
>NC_051406.1:45673922-45675342 GCF_015228065.2 Penaeus monodon | reverse complement strand
CAATTTGAGGCCGTACATGAGGCTAGTATGCCACTAGTCATTTCAACATTATTCATAAGTTTACCGAGATCTTCAGCGATGTCTGCATCATGTGTGTTTTCCCAACCAAAATTAAAATTTCGTCTTGGGTCTTTGGACCGTTTGTTGGAGAAGGTTTGACTGAGTTGGCTACGTATATTTTTCATCATTAACACATGTTGGGAATATAGTCTCATAGCCTTTTTCTTGGCATAAATGGTCCCTATTTCTCCAGGGTAGTGTAAGAGACCGCAACCCGCAATAAAACTTATTTTGTCGGAAGACGCGCAGTGTTCTTGGGCAGCTTGCATCTGGCGCAATGGGTCCGCATTGCATAAAAGGGGGGGGGGAGTAATAAAATGGCGAAACGCCGAGGTTGTAAGACAGATCTTTCGCACGAGGCAGCTGTTGTCAACCGCCGGTGGCAGCAACTAAGTGTCTCGCGCAAAATAACTCGGACACTGATGTCCGCCACCGGTGACATGGTGTGGGTGATGACAAGAGGGTGTGGTGGTGTGCAGTGGTAACAGGAATATGTTGATCTGCGTGCTTGTGAATAAACATGTATGCTTAATCGCAGACGATGCTTTAGAATTCAATATCTAACTTCTTTTTCGAACATCGAACAATGTTAAAAAAGAGGATGCAGAACTTACGCTTTTTTCTGCCAGGGATTTGCTTTCAAACTCAGGGACGAATTTAACACAAGTTATTTTCAGTTTTTCCGCTTCTCTATTTGTTTACATACTTTTCACAAGATGTGTTTTATATCGCTGATTGTTTCACCACTTCACAGTTCAGGTTCTGTGTATCCCTATCTCCTCCCCCCGAGAGCCTGACAATCACGAGTACATTGTTACTGAGCGAGAAGAGATGGCCAATGGTCGACAGTGGCGGCAACTGGTGGCGCCGTGTGAAGCTTCCATTAGAAACAATGCTTTAAAGCAAGTGTCGAGCACTAGTTGTGGGAGCGAGACACCGCAAAATCGGTTGCCCGCCTGTTCCCGGTCGAGCAGCTGCTGAGAAGTCGTACGAAAGTATGGAAGCACGCAGGATTTAGGGGAATTGCTGTAGTTGATATGTTTAGCATTTCAGAGGCATTTTTCGAGCATTTTGAGGCAAATGTGGCACTTTTATGTTGGTTCATACTTTAAACAAGCATTGGTAGTCAATAAATCCAAGCTCTCGTGATTTAGGCAAGGAAAAGGTACACACACACAACTAAAGAAGCTTTGTTAGAAAACCGTATTTTAATTGTTACTTACATTACTTCCGTATTACACCACTGCCTCGTTCACAAGTGGCGGCGACCTCGCATGAGCGGGTGAAGCGACAAACTTTCATAACATAGTAGCCTTCAAGCGTGTCCACGCTGGCAACGAGGGAGAGCCAACGCGGTCAG
>NC_051406.1:45673413-45673892 GCF_015228065.2 Penaeus monodon | reverse complement strand
CTCCCTGGAACATCGCAGTTTCAGTGCTTATTCAGCGAAGAAGCATTAATGAAACCCAGTTTACTCGAGTACTTTTCTTTAGGGCACAGATTCAAAACTGCTCTTACCTCTCAGCGCCTCCCCTGCCTATAGGAACCAGCCAGGGAGGGGCGCACCTTTCCTGGTCCGCCTTTAGCAACTGGGGTTCGCTGTTTTGACAACACAACATAACTGTCGGAAACCGATCGTGCAAATATGATCGGGACTCATCTTTCTAACAAATCTCACAACCGCGGTCATCCTGGATCTTTAATGTGTTGTCAAATTTTGTATTCTGGTGGGTATACGCCTTTTTCATTGCTATGTGGTTTAGAGAAATATCACAAAAAACTGTTGCATATGCATTCACATATGCAGTATATTTTTTATTTATTGAAAACCATCAGCGGCGTATTCAAAATACAGCGATAGGTTGGGGCTTGGGGGGCAAAGCCCCTAAG
>NC_051406.1:45673068-45673299 GCF_015228065.2 Penaeus monodon | reverse complement strand
TCCATGCGCAAAAACGAGCAAGGGCGTGGGGCGGAATGGACATGGCTTCATTATCATTTCCCTAAACTCGGAAAGGTGGTACACTCCGTTTTATATTACACCAAGCACTCACTGTAAATTTATGCAAATCATATTATTAATTAATCCACTCCTTTATATGCTTAGTTAATATAACTATATTTACACCATAGTAAATCTACACTCGCACTGGCGAGGCTGTGGTGAAATTGA
>NC_051406.1:45672914-45673045 GCF_015228065.2 Penaeus monodon | reverse complement strand
GTAAGTGTGTGAGAGGGGAGGGAAGGAGGGAGGGAGGGGAGGGGAGGGAGGGAGGGAGAGAGAGAGAGAGAGAGAGAGAGAGAGAGAGAGAGAGAGAGAGAGAGAGAGAGAGGAGGAGAGAGAGAGAGAAA
>NC_051406.1:45672647-45672878 GCF_015228065.2 Penaeus monodon | reverse complement strand
AGAAAGAGAGAGAGGGGGAGGGAGAAAGAGAGGGGGAGGGAGAAAGAGACAGAGAGGGAGACAAAGGGAGAGGAGTGGAGGAGAGAGGGAGAGGAGAGGAGGAGAGAGGGAGAGGAGAGGAGGAGAGAGGGAGAGGAGAGGAGGAGAGAGGGAGAGGAGAGGAGGAGAGAGGGAGAGGAGAGGAGGAGAGAGGGAGGAGAGAGGGAGAGGAGAGGAGAGAGGGAGAGGGAG
>NC_051406.1:45667730-45672487 GCF_015228065.2 Penaeus monodon | reverse complement strand
TGAGAGAATGAATAAAGAAATTAATGAATGTGAGCGTGTGCATGCTTGTAAGGACTAATAAGTTACCTAGTAAAGACTGCATTTTATTTGATAATTATCTATCACTTGTTAGTTTTTCCTCAACCTTGAGTATAACAGCTTTTGAATATTGATTATTGAGCACAATACATTTTTTTTCCTCCACAGACAGTGTGAAATGCATTTATTCTGACCTTGCACATTATATACTTTACTGCAATTTCAATGGTCAAAGGTTAAACCATAAAATCTTTAAACATTCTAGAGCAATTATTATTATTAATAATAAATATTCAACCATTAATATGCAAATACGACTGGGGTAAATGTTTTTAATTTAAATAAATTCATGAAAGGCTTTAAACAGAAAATGTACAGCTACATTTAGTAAAATTTAATCAATTTACAACTACTCTGAAGCTTGCAGTCTGTTTTTTTATCTTTAACACACTAGTAGAAACAATAGATGGTTTTGAAAATATCATTTCAGAATAATCTTTACCAGAATTCTTTTCCTTTCAGTACAATCAGAAACAAAGTAAATTCCAAAAGTGTTCATGTGCACTCAGATGTATATATTCAGTTACCACAGCTCTCAATTCCATGTAACACTAACTTTTTATGTTTAATAAAACAAGATGTAAACAATTCAATTTAATAAGTGGCTCAAAATGTTTCAAAACATTTCAATGAGTAAACGACTGTTTGGCATATCTGTTCACCTACGTGACATACATGGATATGATTGTCGACTGCAAAGTGATAAAAGTAAGAGTAACTTAGGACACAGACAAGAAATTAGCTTATTTGGTTTTACGAACATGGATTTTAGTAAATTTAATTACTTTTTCAAATTTATACAGCATCTATAAAAATATTCACTGTCAGCTCTATCATTTACTCATTTCTGTCATTTTCTACACTTTAGAAGGGAATCCTTATGAGAAAATAAAATATTCTGAACCATAAATGTTCTTACTGTTTACTTCATTGGTCTCTACTAGCTGTAGAACAAAGTAAAAAGAAGCATACTGTAAAAATAAGGTATAAAAGCCTTTAACTTGAAACTTTATACCAAACTGGTATACACAACATCTATCAATGAAATATATTCTTCTAGAAAGACAAAAAAGGATTTTTCAAATTACAATACCAGTCTTGATTTTCAAAGATATTTCTTATTCTTTATTAGTCAACTTTCAAAAAAGTAAAATCTGTACAAAATATGTATGCAAACATTCTTAATTTCTCGTGCCAGAGTAGTTTTTTTGTGTACAAGCAAACTTTCTTAAAATTTAAAAATGGGAGACCCAGGCCTCTTTCTTATATATTTTACCCATCACTGAAACAAACACTACATATTGAAAGCCTTACTTCCCATCACTTAGTTCACAAAAGTTTCTAAACAAGTTCTGCACTGAATATTTCCTATATATAGTGCTATGCAACTGTACTTTATAGCTTAGTCAAATATGCTAAAGATGGGATTTGTAATTTTCAGGTTTCTAACAGTTTCTCTGGTTTGTATAGTCTCATGCACACAAACTTTTGCAATCACATTTATCCACAGTATTACTAAATTGCCAGACATACATACTCCATCGTACATTCCAGACATGTTAACCAATTTCATCATAATGAGACGCAATACAAATATCTAATCCTGAAAGGCTTAAGTGAATATCAAGAACTTTATCATTATTCACCTTACAACAAAAAGTGATGCAATCTCCTAGACAACTTGGAAATCCTGTTAACAAAGCATTCCAATATACAATCATGCTTTACACATGGAGGATTACTTATATCTGTGAATCACTTAAAAGGAGTAAAATTAAAAGAATGATTTCATTCTTATCTCTGACCATAGTAACTTCCATAGGCCCCCCAACCCTGCTGTCCATAACCATAACCACCCTGTTGAGCTGGATAGCCCCATCCTTGGTAGTGTGACGCTCCATAGCCCTGAGCATAGCCCTGGTTGTAGCCACCATATCCTGCCTGCTGGTAGCCTTGGTAATTTGTGTTGACAGCCTGCTGTTGCTGTGCTGTTCCTGTTGTGCCATTGACAGGGCTGGGACTGGTCTTCTCCTGGCTCCCTCTCTTCTCTCGCCGTGACTCAATGCTATAAATCACACAAGATAAGTAAACAATCTTTTTACAGCAAATTGCAGCACTAGTTTGGTAAACAAATAAGTGATCAAGTGCTAATTTCAGTTCTGAAATCACAATCATTTCATCATTATTTACTGATTCTAGTCTCTTCCTTATCATACTTCAAAAGCTAATCGATGATTTCACAGATGGGTAAACACATTTGATCCCTCTGAATGTGGCTATCTATGAGGTATATCATCTCCACAGATGACACTTACTGTTAAAAATATAGGAATGCAAGCTTAGACATGGACTTGTGCTACAATAAGATTCAGCATTGTGTACTTACACAGATATACCCCCACTGGCTGCATCTCCTTGCTTGCTGGTATTACTTGCAGTATCTGTTTCTGACGCACATGCATCCATTTGTCTCACCTCCATCTGAACTTCCCTCAGAACACGCAGGCCAGTGGTCACACTGAAATATTTTTTTCACCTCATCAGAATAACTAAATACTAAATTACAACTGCAGCTATTTTCACTTGGCAGCCTAGTTATCAGATCCACTCTCAATAAAATCCTTATACAATATAAAAGACTTCTGGATATGACTCCTACAATTTCATAAAACAAAATACATTTTCTTTAATATGAATTACAATGACAAGCTTACACTAATGGTGAAATCATTATGCAGTGTAAAAACTGAACCCATGTATTACAATAATTAAAATCAATGACAACCTTCAAAATATCTTTTTGTCTTTAGAGTTCACAAATCCCTATCAACTGTACCACAAATATTATCTGAATTCCAAACAAAACACATGTGATACAACATTACATTCCAAGACTAAGTGAGACTGTTTTTTACCTGTCTGTCTCCTGTCCACATTCAGACATGAAGTGGAAGTATCTGTGAGCAAACATGAGTCTGGTTCCAGGCTGCTGACACGAATCAAGCCCCTCTTTCAGGATTTCTGCTGCCATAGCAAATTTTGGAGGCTGGCATAGTAGAGCTTGATCCACCAATGCTAGCAACACATTGCTGTTATTCTGCACCAGAAGAAAAAACATAGAAATGACTAGAAATACTTTGTTTTTCATTTCCTACTGATAACAAAACAATACATAAAATAATTTCAATCTCAACCGGACGATTTTAAAGCTTACCTTGTTATATTCATGAGCTTCTCTGAGGATCTCAACTCCTTTGTCTGTGTCACCACAGAACTGAGTGAGAAAAAAAAAAAATCAGGTTACCAAACATTAATAAATACAAAATGGTTAGCCACATAAATGGGAGAAAAAGAACAGAAAATAGGATAATGACAGAGTATTTATTACTGCAATTCTATTCATCAGAATTTGACTTTCTCCACAAGTCATGGTCATTCTGACTGTGCAGATGGTTGCTGCAAAAATGAAAAGATATGAAATAAAAAAAATACTATATTACCCTAAAGCCTTTGAATCATGTATAAAATTGCACAATATCAAAAACAAATCAAACTATCTTTGGCACTAAATAGTAATGAAAGTTCACCAATCACATATGCAGAGTTGTTTCTTTCTCTCTCTGGCATCAAACTATTCATGCTTCAAATAATAAAGCCATCAGGGAGTGCTAATTCAAAAAGTTGTACAGCAGAAGGGCTGAAGGCATGACTAGACTGCATCTTGTATCATTTACGGACATAACATACTTGATTTCTTGGACTTACAGCAATATAATGAACAGACAAGTTGTCATTTTCCCAGATAATGCTTTTTCAAGTTTACATTTTCTATGTAGGTTAGAACAACAGTATAAACAAATTTGATTTTTTTTTCTACATAAAACTGAAAAGAAATCTCAATATCATTCATTTTTTGCTTTCATTTTTTCTCAAAAAAGAAAATATAAATCTGAACCTGAGACTTGGAGGGTGATGTGCATGTAAACTGATCATAAATTAGTTTTATATTTAAACTGACTGGTAAAATTTAGGATAGCAATTTACAGAGACAATCTGAAGTGAACCACACTCCAGTGATCGTGCACGGTCAGCCACTCAAGTGAAAAATCAGAAGTTTGAAGACCACATATTTGGCTTTGGCACATACAACTTTTTCAGCATTTAAGACAAAAAACAATGTTTTAAACCCACATCTGAGAGGCTATAGCTAAGGAACTGCCACATCCAAACCCAAATAACATATGGCTGTTGCACATAATGCACATCCTTGCCAAACATGTATTCAGCTTCTGTTTATCATAGCAAGAACAGATGCATACTGTCAATAATGGAGTTAAAATAAAAGATATAAAAAAAATACTAACCAAAGTGTGGAACCTCGCATACTTGAGCGATACATGTGAGTGTGCATTTTTATCTTCCCTTTCTTGGCAGATTGCAAGACAGCGATCAAATATTTCTTTTGTAGCTTCCATGTTACCCCTGCGACGCTCAACGCCAGCAGCTTGCATCCAAGCTTCTAAACTTCCAGGGACTCTTGTCTGTATATCTTCCAGGATCTCTAGGGCTCGGTCTCCATCACCTGAGGAGAAACAATGCTTTACTCAAGTGCTGGCAAAAGTATTTGCAACTAGTACACAACAGTGTACAAATATGGATTCAAGGATCCAACATCCAAG
>NC_051406.1:45667324-45667519 GCF_015228065.2 Penaeus monodon | reverse complement strand
TCACATGTACATCTGTATTTATCTAATGCAAGTTAATAACAGGGCAACCTCTCATTCCACAACCTAGACCTTTATCATTTTTTCTTCAGAATATTTTTTAGATTGTTTGTAAAAAATGCATAGAATATTCAAAATTGATCCTTCTAAATTTCACTTCAATTTCCAGATATAAATATATCCTTTATACATCTACAG
>NC_051406.1:45666436-45667200 GCF_015228065.2 Penaeus monodon | reverse complement strand
ATAAAGATGACAGTCACTCAATTTATTATATATTGGCCAGGGCCACATAATGAAAACTGTTGGGAAACACTGACCTACAGTAACATGAAATTCAAAAACAGGTTTGCTGAAAATGGCTTACTATGGATGATATTTTTCTTTTTTCTACCACCTTATCCTTAGGTTAGTACATCTATTTTATGAAATAAATATGTACTAAAGATTATCTTCATTCTTGGGTAGTTTTGAAATTCTGTGTTATTATAAAATGGCAAAAGTTCTTAATCAAGTTACAATATCTGGTCTCTCAAAGAGTTTAGTGATGTGTCAACACATCTCTATCTATATTACATTTCCAACAAGAAATTCAGTCTATACTTGATTTTCTTTAAGTCATATATACACAGTTTTCATGTAGTAATTTTAGCTCCACAAAAGTATGACAGTACACACATACCTTTCTCTTCTTCAAATGCTGCCCAGGAAAGATGTGGTCTAAACTTGTCCCGGAGATGAATGAGGCAAGCCCTTTGGTAGATTGCACGGACTTCACTTTCTTGCGCTCCTGATTCCTCCAGATACCTTATGTACTGCAGAATTACATCTCAAATTAGCAAAAAATCTTAATATAAATTAATCACATAAAATTCATATGCATTTAGATGTATATACAGCTAAATAAGAATACGTTAACACTTTCATCTGACCTTTGATACAATAAATGCCCTTTCCTAAAGAACTTTACTTCTGCATAAAGAGGTAGATATAATAATGAGAATTAAATA
>NC_051406.1:45664618-45665584 GCF_015228065.2 Penaeus monodon | reverse complement strand
AAAAGCAAGAGTGAAGTCACTACTGTATATCAAAATACTCAATATAAACACTCACCCTCATCCAGAACTCCTCGTACAAGGCACAGGCTATGAGGCATCTCTCAAACAATACTCTGACTCTTGATGCCTTTCCTTGCTTAATCTCATAATCCAGGTAATTCCTCCAGGCTGTCAACTGGCTCTTCTCTAGTGGCTTCACATGGAAATATGGCCTCTTGATGGCATCCTCATAACTCCACAATGCTTTAGCTTCTACAACATTTGCCTCGTGAATCTTTTGACGTGCAGATATAATACTCTTCTGTAGGGCTTTGGTCTCTTCATCCTGTAATCATTTTTATAACTTTGAAGTCATCCAACACGGCCCCTACAATGTTAAAGACAGTAAAGCTGCTTTTTCACGATATAAATTTATACTTGCAATTAATAGTGAATGAACTTTCTCTTCATAAATCAGTAAATTAGATCATGATTTTTCAACATATAGATGAATTATATGAACCAAAAGCACAAAAATACCATCTAAAAGGAACAACCTTACCACGTTTGTCCCCACTTGCTCATCGCCAGGGGCTGCCTCCACGCCTGGGGGGGCTTCGTCTGGAGTCTCGATATCCGAGCGGTTCAGCTCCGTCAGGACCGACCGCCGCAAACTGAGGAATTCATCCACGCCAACGACTTCACTTGGCAGGTGCTTTTTCACATGCTCCTGGAACCTAATTGAGAGATCCGTGAGCCACATCATGTGCTAACTCAGAAGAATGACTTAAGTAAAAACATCCTCTGCAGCCACCATTTCATATTTCTCCATATCTAGTCATGAATGTACTTAAAATATAATGAAGGATTCTAAAAGATGTGTAAATCTTCTGTGTATTCTATATATATAGTTTTCTTTTTTCTTTTCTTTTGTATGATGTAATAATCTCTTACAGGACTTACAAATTCAATTATAGTTTTGCTATT
>NC_051406.1:45664315-45664542 GCF_015228065.2 Penaeus monodon | reverse complement strand
TCTAAAAGATTTTTTTTTTTTAAGAATTAGAATACTAAGGTTCAATCATTCTCTTTCCAATTCCTTATTCCTGTTACAAAAAAAGCATGAACTGCACAAATGAACTCTACTCACTGTTATGATTTGACAAATTAAAGTGATACTTCCAAGTCAGAATTTAACTAGACCCTGACTTACAGGTTTTCTAACAAACTTATTGAGCTCATCCCAAATATGAGGTAAACTTC
>NC_051406.1:45663012-45663441 GCF_015228065.2 Penaeus monodon | reverse complement strand
AACATTCTTTGAGTTCTATTCTTAATTAACTCATCTCTTCAAAACATTCTTTGAGTTCTATTCTTAATTAACTCATCTCTTCAAAACAAGGCTCATGATATTTAGCCTTGGCCACACTAAAATGCATGCACAGTCCAAAGTCCCTTGGACAAAATCTTGTGGCACAAGATCAACTCTCAAAGAAACAATGGCTCATAGGGAGAACAACACTTACTTTTGCCAGTGCTGCATGTATTTACTTGTTGGAGTGGCTAGGAGTCTTTCATACAGCTGTGTGACATTTTTCCACCTCTTGCCACCACTCTCCCAATTTATGTATGCCTCCCACAGCTTGTCAGACCTAAGGGGAAAAATTACCATTATAACACTACCAATTTAGAAAAAGGAGAACACAAGTAATGGAAATCATAACCAAAGGGTTAAAACCAT
>NC_051406.1:45662358-45662645 GCF_015228065.2 Penaeus monodon | reverse complement strand
AAGAAAAATCAAGTATTCCAGACTGCCATTTATCACGTTTCTCATCCCAGAGCCTTTCACATGTACTGAGGGTTTACGCAAAGAGAAAATGAGGTTAGTCTTACATGAAATCTTTTCACTTTCATTTTCTTTTAGCATTTATTTAGAATTCTACATAATTTGTAATTGATTGTAGAATGCCAGAGAATCAACACAAGGTTGCAGAAAACCAATTCGCCAAAAATATACATCTTTCGGATAATAAGTACGTCGAAATTACTCAACTTCCATAAATAATGCTTAATTAT
>NC_051406.1:45659842-45660159 GCF_015228065.2 Penaeus monodon | reverse complement strand
GAATGAGTTTTGTTTTGATTATAGCAGAATGCTTCTCTAAGTATATTAAAGCCTGCAATCATTATATAATACATTCTTATTCTGATGTTACCATGTTTTCACATATATTATATCACAAAATATGGATAAATTACCATAACATAACAGATTTCTTTTTGTAAATGTTTGTAAGAGGACAAAATGGCAGTCCATTAGACTGTTGTGTTGTATCTACTTTACAACCCATTGTTTTTCACAGACCTCATCCAAAGTCAGATCAGCATGGCTCTTTAGCACGGTCTGTCTCACAACCTGCCCTAATTTTTGGTACCACAGAT
>NC_051406.1:45659385-45659635 GCF_015228065.2 Penaeus monodon | reverse complement strand
TGACAGCATTTACTACTGACTTTTATAGCGTATTATTTTTCAGCCAAGCAGGCATTCAAACATGTAAACCATGAAGAAGTTGTAACCTCTAAAAACCCACTATTCCTCTTTCACATCACTTTCCCTTCCCTCCCTCCTCACTTAACCCCTCCCCCAAACACACAATCTAGTTATACTAAGCATGTTTTACGATGCTGACAAATGCCAGAAGCTCACCATTATAAAATAGTAAAATGCCCAAGGGTAGAAC
>NC_051406.1:45657249-45658180 GCF_015228065.2 Penaeus monodon | reverse complement strand
CCTCTGGGCCCTTTCGGGGGCCCCTCGTCCCCCGGGCCAACCCCTGCCCCGGGCCCCAGGACGTCCTGTCGTTTGGCAATCGACCCTTCCCGCGCTCGGTTCTTACCATTGCCGTTGTTGTCCTGGGGGTTGTGAAAGCACCACAAAGGCTTGCAAAAAACCATTGATGAGTCGAGGTTTTTAACGGGACGCCTCTAGAAGGGCCCCGCCCCGGACTGGGCCCCCGGGCCCGGGAAAGCGGAGAGATCGCGAGAGCGGGGGGAAGGCCCTTTGCTCTCATTTTTTCCGGCATTGCCAAGTCTTCCCAGGGTCGCGGGAACTAAAAATGGGCCAGCGCTGGGGAGGAACTCAAAGGGAGTGTAAAGCACGGGAAAAACACTCGGCAAACTCTCCGTGCACTTTTGCCTCGGGGTCTACTACGTGGGATCGGGGTTTGTGCTTTTGAGCCACAACGGATGTCGGAGGCTTCCCCCTGGGGGATGGTGGGGGCATCCCGGGACCAGGGGGCCCGGGGGGACCCAGGGGCATGCATGTCTAGCCACAGCATTGAGATTTTTTAAGTTGGGGCGCCAAAACGGGTGGTACTTGTTTGGCCATTACTGCGGGTATTGAAGAGTGAAGCCCCTCAAGGTTTGACTAAAAAGTCCTTATAACCTCATTCACAGAAAATGTTGGTCCCAAAATTGTAAAAAATGGGGAATTATAGATTTCCCCAAGCCCTCTTTTTTTCTCTGAAGCACTGACTCAATGGCCCCCATTACTTTCCAAGGGTGCAAAATACACGTTATCTTTGGGGTTTAATTTGTGGCAGAGGTGAGTTACTTATGTGCCCATTAGTTTTGGGTCCAAGTCTGTCTTGCCAGAACTTTGGGGTTTTTTTTGTCCTCAGTGGGGTACCCATGCATTGATGTGAAAAGTTAGATGATAAACA
>NC_051406.1:45655722-45656947 GCF_015228065.2 Penaeus monodon | reverse complement strand
TGAAATTTTGGGTTTTTGCAAGCTGTCTCTGGCAATGTGGCCCATACTGAAAAGAATACCTTAGTATTAAGATAAACTTCCAGTGAAGCCTGTTTTCCCATAGATACAGTGACTTATCACCCTTCTCCAAAACGGGGGCCCAAAAATAATTTTTTTAAAGGCATTCATAAATGATTATCACTATAAAGCATAGTACCTCCAAATTTTTAGTTCTCCCTGGTAAAATACTGGGAATTAAAAGGGTTTCTTTAAATATTAAAAATTCTGAACAATATGGTCAGCCACAGACACTTCCAAGATATTCCTGCAGTGGTTAAATTTTGCTTGATGAAAAAAGAGAAACTTCTCTAGTATATCAAGGTGGAGATCAGTGACTATAGGATTGGCTGGCAAACAAAGGGCAGCTATATGTGGGTGTTTTGTTGAACCTTTTCTGGAGCCAGGTTGAAATATATACAAGATGATTTGCCATACCAGCTTTTATTTAAGAGGGAGGGCCCTGCATCATTGGTCAAAAAAGTTCCCTATGGGTTTGGGGAAAACTCACTATTGATATAAAAAAGGGGAAACGTCTTTAAAAATTTTTTAAATTTTTCAGTGTTTCACATACTTTTGATTGTATTCCTTTGGGGGTTTCCCGGTTTCCATTTTCAAAATCATGCAAAAATAATGGTCTTGCTGTTCAAGAAAATTTTCCCCTTTTTTTTGGGGTTTGGGATGTACAACAATGCCCTGCGTACTCTGAGTTCATTTTAATAATTTTTTATATACGATGTCTCAACGGTATTCCCAATCTGCGTACCTAAATTGTTTACCCTTTCTTTGTTTTGGAAGTATTGTTTTTTTATTATTGATGTAAGTATTGTAAAGAAAATGTAATAATTAAATATCAGTAAAAATTAAAATACTGCATCAACAAATATATTAGGGGGGGAAAAAACCCGAAAAATCAAATAACAGAACACCTTAACTGCATTTTTCAAAGGTATTCCCACAACCCCCAAAAACTTACCTTTAATTTCCTTTAAAGTTGGGAGCATTTATGAGTCAATTTCTGAATATGGGGAAAAATTGTCAAGATTCAAGCGTTTAAATTTTTTTATGTTATTTAAATTTAAACTTGGGTTTGGGAATTCTCATTCAAAATATAATTAAATTTTATTTTATGCCGTTTTTCATGAAAACATGGGGTGTTTTTGGTCATATTCATTGGTGTAAGGGAAAA
>NC_051406.1:45653762-45655199 GCF_015228065.2 Penaeus monodon | reverse complement strand
ATAAATATGATCATATTTGCTGTATAAACTTTGAGTCATGTTCAAATTCATGTTTTCAAATTAGTAAATCTTTGTGTTTTCATTTATATAACCCCTGGGTTTTTTTAGATTCCAGTATCCTAAAGAAGAAACAAAAACCTTGTCTTATATTTTTTTATTGAACAGCCCTGATTAAAGTGTGATGTGTCTCCATTTGAAATAAATAGTACCTTCTTTGGTCAGGCTTCTCGTGGTGTTTTTCTTCCTTTTCCAAGCCTTTGACAGAAACCTTTTACCCTCTGAGAAGTGTAATCCACTAATTCCTCTTTGGTGGCCAAGTTTCTTGTAGAACCATCTGTTTGCATCTTCTCCAAGGCATTTGGGGTTTTCATGTATATATTTTTTATTGTGATTCTGATTCTTCTTTATGACCACCATAACCTTTGTACAAAGAAAAAGTAAATTATTATATTTTTATATTTTAAAAATTTTTTAGAGCAGCTCTAGTGTCATTTGATTGGTGATATATTTTGGTATTAATTGATGCAGAAAACCAGGATGTTGTATTAAAACTAGGAATTCAACAAAGGCCATTTTTTTAAGCATAATTTCCTTTTGCATATTGTGTGAGATATTTCTGCCAAATTATTGAAGACAATAAACTTCAGTGCAGTAATTCATGTGTGGATGTGCAGAAAGATCCCTCGCTGTAGGGAAGTTCTAGTTGTGACATGGCCTTTGTGTATGTTAATGATATATCTTGGAGATTTATTGTCAAAATAAAGAGCCATTTTACATGCTATCAGGCTAGAATATATAAGTGAATGTTTGTTGGCCTTTTCTTAGTACCAAAACTGCACATGCTGTGCCATAGGGGTAAATTTTACCAGAAGCATGATTTACACCTTAGTTATTCTGAAATGTGCTCATTGGGTAAAATCTAAAAGCATGTGTATAATGTCTATCTATAATGCACTGAAATTTCATGAAAGTTTGTTGATATGATTTTTTATTTTTTCAAAAATAAGATGGATATGGAAGATCACAGTATCTTGGTATGCCCGACTCGGACATGTTAATTTACATGATCAAGAGGAAATACTGGATGGTGAAGACTCGGATCAGGTGCCTGAGGGCATTCAGCCCGAATCCCATGAGAACAATGAAGAACAAGAAGAGGAGGAGGTATTTATTACCCGTTAATGGTTTTTTGCAATAAGATAAACAATAATTTTCACATCAATTGAGGGGGAACAGTAACTTTGGCACTGCAGAGTGACTGTCTTGTTATTTGGGAATCAGTTTGGTAAACTACAAAATAGTGTATGTTGCAACAAGAACTAGAATTTTGTTAGAAATGTTATTCTGTGTGATGATTGCTTGTAAGCACATATTTTAAACGGGCTGTCTGTCCGCCCGTGTATTTGTACATATGTATGTAAGGTGAGGGGTGTGAGT
>NC_051406.1:45653292-45653701 GCF_015228065.2 Penaeus monodon | reverse complement strand
TGTTTTTTTTTTTTACTGAAATTCAGTTTAAAATCTTTTCAAATTTCACTTATATTGTTTTAAGTGTATAAATTTTTGAAATAATAACTAGGGCCACCATTACGAGAAAAAACTGATGAAAAACCTGCGCAAGCCCCTCCTACGCAACTCCCTGCGGAACCCCACAAGAAACGCCCATGAAGTTGAAAAATGGTGGAAGAATGTGAATGCAACCCAATAAATTTCCCAGGCCTACGTTGTTACTGCGCATATTGATCGGGGGTGATTTTTTGTTTTGTCTCGAATCTAAATGCTTGGCTTTTGAAAGTCTTTTTAAAGTTACCTGTAGTTAAATTCTTTTTTTAAAATTTTTATGGAAAGACTCAAAAGACCAAAGCCCAAGCAACTCTTAGGACTAAGTAAACTACTA
>NC_051406.1:45653068-45653256 GCF_015228065.2 Penaeus monodon | reverse complement strand
GATAAGCCTGGATTGATTTTTATTCCAGTGACATTGAAGTAGCTTCAAAAATTGTATTGTAAGAACGTTTTAAAAATTGAAATGTTTTACTATTATGTGTGCTAATTTCATTGATACTGATTTTTTGGAATAACAAGCTACCCTTTTTTCATATTTACTGATATTTCGGTTACAAACAAGACTTTAAC
>NC_051406.1:45652127-45652370 GCF_015228065.2 Penaeus monodon | reverse complement strand
TTTTTTGGGTTTTTTTTTTTTTTTTTTTTTAAAATGTTATTTTTTAAAAATTTTTCTTTTAATTTAATTTTTTTTTATTTTTTTTTTTTTTATTTTTTATAATTTTATTTTTTTTTGTTTATTTATTTTTTTTTTTTTTTATTTTATTTTTTTTTTTTTTTTTTTTGTCTGTTTTTCTCTTTCGGTGCTTAAAAAAATTTTGCTTTTTTTTTTTGGGAAAAAAAATTGTCCCCAAAAATGATG
>NC_051406.1:45650709-45651432 GCF_015228065.2 Penaeus monodon | reverse complement strand
GTTTAAATTATATATTTATATTAAATTTTATATTTTATTAAATTTTTATTATATAATCTATATTATTATATACACAATTTTTACATCTATTTATATATTTTATATATTATTTATAATATATATATATTATATTTTATATATATTATTTTTGTTATATATATTGTATTATTTATTATTATTAATGTCTATTTTTTTTATATTTTATGTTAATTTGATATTTATTTTGTTATTTTATTTTTTATTTTAAATTTATTTTGTATTAATATATATATTTTTTTTATTTTTTTTATCTCTTCTTTTTTTCTTTTACTTCTTATCTTTTTTTATTTTTATAAAATATTACTATATTATATTTCTTTATTATATTATTATTATTTTTATTGGTGTGTGTGTGTATTCTATATAT
Source organism: Penaeus monodon (assembly GCF_015228065.2). Lineage (NCBI taxonomy): Eukaryota > Metazoa > Arthropoda > Malacostraca > Decapoda > Penaeidae > Penaeus > Penaeus monodon. Next base: position 45,651,026 of record NC_051406.1, on the reverse strand, counting down.
TACTTAAATTTTTATTAAAATTTTCTTATTTATCTAAAATTACTAATTTTAATTTATACATAATATTTTTATTTATTTTTTTTTATATCGGGGTGTGGGGGTTTTAAATTATTTATATTTATTTATTATATATTTATATTTATTTTACTATTATATATATATAAAGTAATTTTATATTATGTTTATTTTTATGTTAAAATTTCCTTTTTTTTCTTTTATGTATTCTTTTATGTATTTATTTATAATTTATATATACCAACTTATTACATATAATATACCCAAATTTTATTCCCTTTATATCTTATTATTATTGTATT
>NC_051406.1:45650230-45650664 GCF_015228065.2 Penaeus monodon | reverse complement strand
TTTTTATATGTTTTATTATTATATTATTTTTTTTTAAAAAAAAAAAAATTTAATATATTATTTAAAGTATAATATTATATATTTATTATTTTTATATATATTATATTTATATTATTATATAAATATTTAATATTTTTCCCTCTATTTATTTTTTATATATTCTCTTTTTTATTTTTTATATATTTTCTTTTTTATCATATTGTTTTATTTTGTATAATTTTTAAAATTTTATTTTATTTTTCCTTTTTTCTGTTCTCTATCTGTTTCTTATATTTCTCTTCTGTTTTCTTTTTTCTCTCTTTCTTTTTTTTAGTATATTAATTTCTTTTTATTTTTTTATTTTTTTTTTTTTTGCTCTTTTTTTGTTTTTTTTTTTTTTTTCTTATTTTTTTTTTTTTTTTTTTTTATTTTGTTTTTTTGTTTTTTTTTTAATT
>NC_051406.1:45648519-45648711 GCF_015228065.2 Penaeus monodon | reverse complement strand
TTTCTTCCCTTCCCTTTTTTTTCTTTACTTTTGCTTTTTTTCTTTCCCTTTTTTCTTTTTTCCTCTTATTTTTTTTTTTTTTTTTTTATTTTTGTTTTTTTTTTTCTTTTCCTTTCCCCTTCCCCTTTTTTTTTCTTCCTTCTTTTCCCCCCCCTTCTTGTTTTCCCCTTTATATTTTCCCCCTGGCCCCCC
>NC_051406.1:45648393-45648458 GCF_015228065.2 Penaeus monodon | reverse complement strand
AAATATCTTTAAAATATTTATCTTTTTAATATAATTCTCATATATATACCCCCAATTTTTCCCCC
>NC_051406.1:45647431-45648098 GCF_015228065.2 Penaeus monodon | reverse complement strand
AAGTTTTGTTCTTTTAAAGACAAACATAAGTTAAAAAAATACTTTTTGGTTTTTGTTGTGAAATTTCCCTTACTGATAGGAGGCCAATCTTCATAGTTAAAGTGAAGACTTTATTTATTACTCCCCGAGACATTTTTAATTGATGGGTTAAAATTTTAAAAACCCAAAATAAAGCCCCAAAACAGAGGGAAAATTAATTGGGCTCTATCAAGTTTCTTTCCTCTTTGCCTTTACTTGGGGGCAACGGGCATTGAGAATTGGTTTGTTTGCAAAAGGAAAATTTTAAATTTTTTTTTTTTTATTTTCCCCCCCATTTTTTGATTTTGGAAATTAAAGTTTTTGGGTGGGGCACTTTTTAAATTTCCAATTTTAAAAATTTACCTTTTTTAACATTTTGGGAAACCCCAACTAAGCCAAAACTGACGGAAATTTCCCTTCCTGGTTTTGGGGTCCCCATTTAGGGAATCCCCCCAAGGTTTTGTTACGGGTTTTCCCCCAGGGGGGGTTAGGAGTTTTGAGACAAAAAAGGTTTGAGAAGGGGATAAGGAGTTTTTTTAAAAACAGGGGGGGGGATTTAAACAAAAGGAGGTTTAAGGGGGGGGTTTAGAATTTTTTTTATTTTTATTTTTCTTATCCCATTTATGTACTGCGTTTTTTACGGGTTTAG
>NC_051406.1:45646262-45647197 GCF_015228065.2 Penaeus monodon | reverse complement strand
TATTGTGAACTATGTGCACTAGAAAGTACTTTGTACAGTAGTTAAAAGCTCTTTGTTATCTGAAGTTTGAAATCATTTGGACAATAATTACAAAACTAAATGTGGACATATAATCATGCATATGAGGTAGGTGACTTTCTTGCCATTCCACAAGTGGCTCAGAGCAACCTGGAGATTGCAAACATCATTGAATCCAGTTGTCTTCAGGATTGAGTTAAAATGAGTTGTGGTGATAGATGATAGTTAAGAATCGCCATTGTGGATGTGAGCCCTGCTGAATTGCCATGGAAAACAAGGTTTGTGGATGCAAGACTGTTAATTTTATGAAACCATGTGTTTCATTCTCTCTTTAATGTCTTTCAAGCATAAGCAGCTGATCCAGTTTTACACAAAGATACAGCATATATGACTAATGTATAATTCTTTTGATAGTTGTGCATGTGGAATTGCATTGATTCTTTCACAATACAATTTTACTGAAAGCAATGGTGTTAGTAGTTATTTGAATTTAAAAAAAAAAGGTATTTCGGGAAAAACCCGGGCGTAAAAATCAGTTCATCATTGCTTTTTTGTGCATATTTACAAACTTTTCTGCCCAAGGAATGCAGATTTGATAAATGTAAGGATTTCCTAGTTAAAAGGTTAAGGTTTGTTAATGTGTGGAGGTTCCAGAATAAAATTCCTGTAGTACGCACTTTCACAACTTACCGATTTGCTTGAGAAAAAGGGATATTTTGTTTTAGGAAAATGAAGTCCAATGATTGCTCTAACAAATATTGAAAATTTATACTAGTCAAGAATTTTTGTGTATAATTTCTGAAATTTTTTTTTTCCATATATATACCCTGCTTGATATTTTGATATTTACATATGGGTGGTGTTGAACCATAATGTTTTCACTTTTCTGTTGGATCAAAACCCGAGTCAAGGAAAAC
>NC_051406.1:45644234-45644542 GCF_015228065.2 Penaeus monodon | reverse complement strand
CAATAGTTCTGCACTTAAAGACCATATTTATGGTTCCAATTGGATTTAGGTCAGATGATTTAATTAATCTGTTTTTACATATTTTGCCATTTCTAAAATGCAAACTACTTTGGCAAACATTAAAAGTGTTCTTTAGTAATTATTAGGAATTCAATATTCTTTAAACAACCTTCAGATTACTGTGAAATACGTAAAAGCATATCAGGGTTGCTTAACCCTGTCTACTTTTGAAAATGAGGGCCCTTTCTTGTTTACTAGTCCTGCTGATCTTGCCTATTTACTTCATTCATTTTCTTTTTGTAACATAT
>NC_051406.1:45644124-45644194 GCF_015228065.2 Penaeus monodon | reverse complement strand
AAGGGCAATGATGATGGTAGCAATAATGATGAGATCATTGGTAGTGATCATTGTAATGATAATGACTTTG
>NC_051406.1:45643440-45644014 GCF_015228065.2 Penaeus monodon | reverse complement strand
GCACGTATGGTCATGCCGTGCACACTATGGTGCTGACAGTAACACCCAGCAGTGGGGCCCGGGGCACCCTGAATACAGCCTGGGAGGGAGGGCTTTCGTATTGGGAAACCACCTGGCGGCAGTGGGTTAATTAGGATAATATTGACAGAAGGGGTGAGGGGAATCACTTGAAAATTCCAGAAATGGGAAAACAGTGAGGTCGATCTCTACAGTGCTTGGAAGCCGTCTTTTTATAAACAGTATTAGTTGAAACAAAACGACAGTAGACAATGCATGTACCTCATCACCAATTAATTAACTTAGATGCCTTGACATCCTGAACCTACGTGGATTTACCACTTGATGCTCCGTGTCAGGTCTGAAATCAGAAATTTATTTCAAAGATTTTTTCCCTTGTGTTTAGTACCATATTGGCTAAACCATGTTAATTTATGAATTTATGCTGGGAAATGATAATCACTGAAATCACTTAAAAATATTAAACAAAGCAGATTTTGTTGATTACAGTTTTCTTCTGTGCTATTCTAATTTTGGCCTTCTTGCTTGTTGAGGCTCTGTCACATGTTTTCTGACC
>NC_051406.1:45641471-45642868 GCF_015228065.2 Penaeus monodon | reverse complement strand
AAAAAATTTAACCAAAAAAAAGTGTCGCATAGTATAAATACAAAGCTTTTGTTACAAATTAAAACATGCACACACAAATGAAAAAATCATGTATGCACCCCCAAAAAAAAAAAAAATACATCCCGCAACATTCTAAAACCCCGAAAACACACCACCCCAAAAGCACCCTCACCTAAAACTACAAAACAAGAGGAAAGTACAAGAGACGGGTCGAAACATTGAAGAGCCTTCAAAACAAAAAGGCCCAAAATTAAAAAGCAAGAAAAAACTGTAATCAACAAAATCTGCTTTGTTTAATATTTTTAAGTGATTTCAGTGATTATCATTTCCCAGCATAAATTCATAAATTAACATGGTTTAGCCAATATGGTACTAAACACAAGGGAAAAAATCTTTGAAATAAATTTCTGATTTCAGACCTGCCCGGGAGCACAGTGGAAAATCCCGTGGGTTCGGTGTCAAGCATCTAAGTTAATTAATTGTGATGAGGTCATGCTTGTCTCTGTCGTTTTTTTTAAACTATTTTTTTTATAAAAAAGGGGGCTTCAAAAGCCTTGCTAGACTGTTACCTCCCCTTTTTTTTCCCTTTCGGGAATTTTCAAGTGTTTCCCCCCCCCCCCCTTCTGTAAATATTTCCAAATTAACCCACTGCCGCCAGGTGGTTTTTCCCAATACGAAAGCCCTCCCTCCCAGGCTGTATTCAGGGTGCCCCGGGCCCCACTGCTGGGTGTTACTGTCAGCACCATAGTGTGCACGGCATAAAATACGTCCCCCGGGAAAATGGGGCCCGGGGGACCATGGCACATTACACATCCACCCCTATATCCGGTTGCCATGGATGTACGTACATAAAACCAGCGGGGGGGGGTTAAAAAATCTTTATCTTACAAGATCACTACCAATGATCTCATCATTTTTGCTACCACATCATTGCCCTTAGACACAAACAAAAGGATAGAAAAAAAAAATTTAAAATATGTTACAAAAAGAAAATGAATGAAGTAAATAGGCAAGATCAGCAGGACTAGTAAACAAGTAAATGGTGCCGTCTATACATAAACGTAGATCAGTGGATTAAGCAACCCTGATATGCTTTTACGTATTTCACAGTAATTAAAGGGTTGTTTAAAAAAATTTAAATTTCCTAATTTTTACTAAAGAACACTTTTAATGTTTGCCAAAGTAGTTTGCATTTTAGAAATGGCAAAATATGTAAAAACAGATTAATTAAATCATCTGACCTAAATCCAATTGGAACCATAAATATGGTCTTTAAGTGCAGAACTATTGTAGAATGATAGGTAGAAAGAAGAGCCGATTTGATCTATTCTCAAAAAGATAGAGCTTTAGATATAGTTATCTAAAGTACACCAACAATTAAATAACCTAAATAATTA